>NC_057799.1:160272175-160415434 GCF_018294505.1 Triticum aestivum | reverse complement strand
CTCCTCTGAGGAGCTATCTATAACCAGCAAGAAATCAGAATCGACAGGTAGCACTGACTGCTCAGAAGACCTTGTTTTCACTCCAGATTTTCCCATGACCGACTCAAATGGCTGATGCACAGGAAGAGTATATGAATGTATAAACATTGTTGACAAATGGAATACATTATGAAAATAAATATATCACGATACAATTCACATATACGACGACTGGCTAAACAGGATGGCAATATGGCATTGCATGATTCACGTATATGATGACTGGCTAAATAAGATGGCATTGCATAATTCCGATATAGTCCCTCCGTTCCTAAATATTTGTTTTTTTAGAGATTTCAAATGGACTACCACATACTGATGTATATAGAATATTTTAGAGTGTAGATTCACTCATTTTGCTTCGTATGTAGTCACTTGTTGAAATCTCTAAAAAGACAAATATTTAGGAACGGTGGGATTATGATATAGAAACCAAACATGTGGCATTCACACAAAGCAAATCTAAACTAAGCTGATGACATATAAGATGTATAATGTAAGCAATGCAAGGCGCCATATGCATGATATGACCAACATTAGCATGCCAGGTTAGAGCAAACACCTCAGGTGGTAAATAGGAGTGGTCGGCTCCCTCTGAATCCCCATCTGAATAGTTATCTTCCTCTGGAATACAATCTGGAATGGCAGGAGGGGGACCACTTCGCCCACCATGGAGCGGCGTCTGCATGACATTATATTCCCACGCAATGGTATTCTCTTTTTCTCTACATGTTCAGTACGATTGTGTACAATAACTGACATGCATAATAAAAAAACATAGTTAGATTATGTAAGGCCGAAGGGGTGCATGCAGAAATCAAGACTGATGGTAGCAACAGAGTGGATAGATCCAAAACTAATGATAGCAGGTAGATTATAGCTTCAGTTTAAAAAGATAGACAATGGATCATCTACTGTTTGTTGCCCACCCAACATGAACCACATAGAAGACCCCAGATGAACCAGATAGTAGACAAATACTATTCGTTGCTACCTTGATATGTGCCCCACGGGCATTTTAAAACTCAAGTTTGAACGATAAAGTAGCAGGTAATAATAACCGATGTATAACGTAAGCAAACACGAAAGAGTGTGACCTCTCTTCCGGAACTGTGTAGTCCTCAGGTTCATCTGCCCAATCGATGATGGTGATGCAGTTGGTGTGGCTGCTGGCAACAGGGAAGATGATCTGAGGCGGCGAAAGAAAGTCTGCAGGGGGAATCTCTGCTGCAGTGAACGCTTCTGTCAATGGTGCACCTCAGGTGGGGTGGATGACGGCACGACAAGAGCAGTACATAACTCACATAGTTTTCTTTGACGCCTGTCTGAAAATGAAGTAAATCTGTAAGGGCTCCTTAGAATTGGAGGATTCTATAAATGCAGGGACAGGAAAAACACAGGAATAGGATAGGAATGCACGTGCAAAACAGAGCATTTGGAAACATAGGATTTCTGTCAACCTGGGTGTTTGGTTCACATGAATTGGAAGAACACATGAATGGAGAAACATGGTCAAAAAAGTCACACCACGTGAAAATGAGAAAATAAGAATCTTATTATGCCAGTAATGCAATTAGTCCTGTTCTTCATGCATATTAATTTGAAAAGGACGTCCAAGTGGATATTAAATTCCTACGTTTCTTCTTTGAAAGAGACACCAAAGGAAAAAAATCCTCCAGTTTTGCTTTGCTCCACTCCTTCTAACCAAATGCACGGATAGTAGTACCATAGTAGTTCCGTAGCAGAGGATCCCTAAGGGATTGACATGAATGCAGAGTAACAAAGTGATGCGATGAGTGTACAACCTCTTTGACATAGCCTTGTCGACCTCAGCATCATTGGGTTGGACGTGGAGGATGGTGATGCTGGTGTGACTGTCGGAGGCGGGGAAGAAGATCTGAGGCCTCTGGAAACGGCGCTGAGGGTACTACTCCGCTGTGATGGACGGTTCTGTCGTTGGAGCAGCTCCGGTGAGGTGTACGGCGGTGAGGCTGAAGCAGGACAAGACAGACAACGTTAATCTGAAGTGGGACTCTAATATCATCTGCAATAGATGATGTAAAATACATCACCAAAAAGTGCTAGATGTAAAACGCATCAGCCGCGCCACGGCCACTCCAGCAGATGCTGTAAATACGGTTCACTCTGAACTTAACTGAAGAAACTGAACTTTACAGTCGAAACTGAATTTTACTGTCGAAACTGATTGAACTAGTAGTAGAGCATTGCAATAGATGTTTAGGGCGTTCGCGCACTAGTAGCAGAGAAGTGGAGATCTAAATCAGCAGCCGCTCGAGCAGGGAACGAACTAGCAGAGAGCAAGTCGTGCAGCAGCACCGCGAGCGAGTGCTAAAGCAGCAACTCCTCTAGCTGCTGGAGGTCGTGCAATAGCAGCAGCAGCGCGAGCGAGAGCAAGAGCAGAGTAGCAGCACAAACGAGAGAAAGAGCGGAGCAGCAGCGCGACCGACAGTAATAGCAGAGCAGAGCAGCAGCACAAACGAAAGCAAGAGCAGTGCAGCAACGCGACCGACAGCAAGAACAGAGCCATAGCGCATGCGAGAGCCAGAGCAGCAGCAGCAGCAGCAGCAGCGCCGGCGAGAGCTGGAGAAGCTGCAGCTAGTGCCGGTGTGGAAGTCACAGCCGAGGAAGCAACGACATTAGGGAGAGACGTCGTGGATGAAGTGGCCGGCGACGGTGCCGTCGGAAGACCCAGCCATGGTTGCTCAGTATCGAGCACCGGCAGCCCCGTGAGATCGAATAGAAGATAGAATGCAGCTGTGAGTGCGGAACCTCCTTGGTGGCGCCGAGTAGGCCTCGGCTTCATCAGAGGAATTGGTGAGGGTGCTGCGGTTCTGGTGGGGCAGGTCAAGATGGCGCTGTGGGGATGGAGGTGGCGCGATAGACGAGGCAAAAGTCAGGGCAGCTCCTTGGAGGTGGAGGACGGGGCGGCTGATCCAGCGGGACGACGAGATCGACGACGGGTCCTCATCCGGTGCGGTGGATGAGGGACGGCGAGCTGCTGCGGTGGACGAGGTCGTCGGGGAAGAGTCTTCGGCTGGGCGGCGGTTTGGAGGCCGACGGAGGAGCGTGGGATTTCGCGGGTTTTGGCGGCCTCGTTGTACAAATGGGGGGACGAAGGGGAAGGTAGGGGGAGCCATGGCATAGGGACGCACTTGTCCGAAATGTAGGGTAAGTTACCAGCGTACCCCCACCGGTTTTGACCACGCGACGCCGAGCCGACATTTCCGGCTGAGGGGTAGAAGGGGGATTTCGCGTGTCTGGGCTATGGGACTGATTTCGGATGAGGTGGGAGTTTTGGCGCGCGTCAAAATTTTGAGATAACAAGGCGCGGCGCGGGTTGAAGAGGCGGCAATTTCACAGCAGATTAGACAAAAGATACTCTAGCTTGAAAATTTCGGGATAACAAGGCACAGATTCCATGTTCGGTAGAACAAACTTAACATGTAAAAAAAACAATTCAGACAAGACACAAGAGAGTCATGTCCCCTTTTACTATATTGCTATAAATGCCATTGAAAAAACTGCAAGAAAAATGTATAAAAATCGGGGGAACAAGATTACCTTGTACATTACTAAATCAATTCGCACTTCCCTCAACAACAACAAAAGACAAATCAATTCCCACCACAAGAAAGAGTCATGTCCCTTTTTATATGATTACAAATGCCAGGATCTCAAATTTCAATTTTTGAATCCACGTTATGTTGAATTCGAATATATCGTTAGGTGACGTTGCGATTTATAATGGATGTAGTCCTACATTTTGATCTTCCATCATATATGAATATTTTACTCCACAATATGAACATATATATTGTCGTCTACCTATGGACTAAATTTGAATCAATTTTCCTTATTTTAATACGATTGTTGTCAAGTTATACCATCATTTAAATATTATCTTGATAACAAAAAACATGCAAGCAGTAATCATAATTCATTATGAACTACATGTACCATACGATCTCCAATTCAAAGATTTGTATCCATTTTATGTTGAATTCAAATCAGAGTACATTAGTCTAGGTAGCGAGATGTTCGGGATAATCTAAACCCTATTTTCATATGTATAATTTTTGGCTGAATTGGGACAAGTTTTGGTATAAGCTTTTTGCAAAACCGGAGATTCTCTCAACAAGCCTTGTGGTTCCGAGAGGGAACGTGTCACCTTTGTGTGCGAAACGATATACGCTGCCCTCCCTGATTTTCTTTACAGAGTCAACATAGAACTATATGAGTGCCCTATTAAATTTTGGAATTATTCCGGGTTCGTTTGGCCTTTTTTATACATTAATTGAGTTTCTGGATATTTAATGTGCATAATTCAAATCTGAACTACAAACACATGCTCCGGTGCACCAAAGTTGGTTGAAAAATCACATGTGTGTCCTTGTGTGAATTTCAAGGTCCCATGCAAGAAATGGGAATGAAATTCAAACATCTGGGCGTCGTGACTTGGCCTAGAACATCGAGAAACATGGTTTTTAAATTCCTGTAAATCCAAAACTCACCTGGAAATCATGAAACTTGCCATGGTGTCATGTCATGGCACTAACATGCTATGGTAAAAAATTGGACCAAATTGGAACAAGTTTTGTATAAGCTTCTTGCAAACTAGAGCTTCTATCAAGAAGGCTCGTGGTCCTGAGAGGGAACGTGTCACTTTTGAGTGTGAAACGTTATACGCTGCCCCCTTGAGTTTCTTTACAGAGGCAACATAGAACTACATGAGTGCCCTGTTAAATTTTGGAATTATTCCGGGTTCGTTTGGCCCTTTTTATACATTAATTGAGTTTCTCGTCATTTAATGTGCATAATTCAAATTTGAACTACAAGCACATGCTCCCGTGCACCAAAGTTGGTTGAAATAACATGTGTGTCCTCGGGTGAATTTCTAGGTCCCATGCAAGAAATGGGAATGAAATTCAAACGTCTGGGCATCGTGGCTCAGCCGAGAACATGGAGAAACTTGGTTTTAAAATTCTTGTAAATCCGAAACACGCCTGAAAATCATGAAACTTGGCATGGTGTCATGTCATGGTACTACCATGCTGTGGTAAAAAATTTGGCCGAATAGGAACAAGTTTTGGTATAAGCTTATTGCAAACCGGAGCTTCTCTCAAGAAGGCTCGTGGTTCCGAGAGGGAATGTGTCACCTTTGTGTGCGAAACGATATACGCTGCCCCCCTTGATTTTCTTTACAGAGGTAACATATAACTATAACAGTGTCCTGTTAAATTTTGGAATTATTCCGGGTTCGTTTGGCCTTTTTATACATTAATTGAGTTTCTCGTCATTTAATGTGCATAATTCAAATTTGAACTACAAGCACATGCTCCAGTGCACCAAAGTTGGTTGAAAAATCACATGTGTGTGTCCTCGGGTGAATTTCTAGGTCCCATGCAAGAAAATGGGAATAAAATTCAAACATCTGGGCATCGTGGCTCGGCCGAGAACATTGAGAAACTTGGTTTTAAAATTCTTGTAAATCCAAAACACGCGTGAAAATCATGAAACTTGGCATGATGTCATGTCATGGTACTAAATTGTTGTGGTAAAAAAATTGGCCGAATTGGAACAAGTTTTGGTATAAGCTTCTTGTAAACCAGAGCTTCTCTCAAGAAAGCTCGTGGTTCTGAGAGGGAACGTGTCACCTTTGTGTGTGAAACGATATACGCTGCCCCCCCCTTAATTTTCTTTACAGAAGCAACATGGAACTATATGAGTGTCGTGTTAAATTTTGGAATTATTCTAGGTTCGTTTGGACTTTTTTATACATTAATTGAGTTTCTGGTCATTTAATGTGCATAATTCAAATTTGAACTACAAGCACATGCGCCAGTGCACCAAAGTTGGTTGAAAGATCGCATGTGTGTCCTCGGGTAAATTTCTAGGTCCCATGCTAGAAATGGGAATGAAATTCAAACATCTGGGCGTTGTGGCTTAGCCGGAAACATTGAGAAACTTGGTTTTTTAATTCCTGTAAATCTAAAACACGCATGAAAATCATGAAACTTGGCTTGGTGTCATGACATGGCACCAACATGCTGTGGTAATTTTGCTGTCCGATTTGCGAAGGCGCACACATTAACAATCAACAAAGTCATTTTGGAACAAGTGTTTTCACGTTACAATCGGAAACACAAGTATTATTGAAATCGTGGGCGTTCTACTTACCATTTACGTGCTGCCACGCGTCCCCTTTTTTTATTAGCTAGGAGGCGTCGTGCAGGCTAGCTATTTGAGTAAGGGAGGCGTGCGATCGGACCCCTGTGCAAGCTTATCGAGAGGAGAGCCCTTTGACCTCCATCTACCGCCCACCTCTCTCCCAAGGTCTCCATTAATGGCGCCCGAGCCCCTGTTTAATGGCGTGGCTATGTCTCACTCGACTGAGATTTAAGAGAGAAAAAAGAAAATTTTGCAAGGATCTTGATGTAAGATCCGACGGACCTAGATAGCATCTACTGCGACTTATAGCAAGACTGATGAATATAGAAGGACAATGACAATGGATAATAATTGTCTTACATAATTAGGAAGATAATTAAAAAAGCCACATGCGGCTACGCCCGAAATACACACGGGCAAAAGAAGAAGGAAGACCACGATCTGGCTCGCTGATCTTTACTTTCTTGATCCGTTGCTGCAGGCCGTGGGAACTAGTCTCCGCGGCGAGCGGCGATGAGCTCTGTCGTGTCCTCAAGACACTGCTTGAGAGCATGACATATTCCTCCACCAGCCTTTGGCGCTCGATGCAGAGAATGTCATTCTCGTCCATAAGTTTCTTGACGATGACGCCGGTCCTCTTCAACAAGGCAATGGTCTCCTCCCGCTGCTCTGCACTTCCAACGATATTTGCCCTCTACAGGTTGCGCTCGGCCCGGAGCCTCTCATTGCTCTCCCTTAGTTGCCGGATGGCGCCGGTAGTCTGTTCAAACGAGGCTTTCATGTCGTCCTGCAACCTCGCCCAGCCGGAGATCTGATCCATCTCGCTATGGGCCATCGCATGCATGCGCCTATAAGAGTCGTCGCCTACCCGCGAGACATTTTCCTAGGCCGCCGCGGCACGGCGGGACATCTCTGCTGCATTCACGGTGCGGCGGGACATCTGTGCTACTTCCGCGGCGCTGCCGACTAGTCTGCTGCATCGACGGCGCGGCGGGACCTCAGTGCTGCTTTGGCGGCGCGGCGGGACCTCTGTGTCGCTACTTCCTCATGGTGGGACATGTCGGCTGCTTTCACGGCGAGGAGCGACATCTCTCGTGCTTCCGCTTCCATGCTCGCCTCTCCCTGGTGGTAATCTCTCGACCCAGAACTCACGCTGGCCATGGCAGATGCAAGGGAAGGATGCTGAATGACTTGTTTGTTTTTGTGGATGAGGAGTTGAGGAGGAATGTGCAGTCATCTTGGCATAGTAGTATTTATAACCGAGTACTAATACGCTCCTAAGTGGGAAACCGTTTAGGTTGTGATCGGTGTGAATGGGTTTGCAATTAAATATAGCGTGGTAGTAATTTGGAATGTGACGAGACGCAAGCTCAAAATTTATTGACGGTTCTAGTTTCGAAGTGCGGCACTATTCCCGAATGTCGTAATGTGGGCACGTGTTCTCGGCCATGGTGTAGCATATGCCATGGTACTTCTTTTTCTACTACTGTGTACGTGCAATAACTGGCACCGTCGGATACATATCTTACGGTTATTGGGGCGTTCGACAGGAATAGCCTCGTGGCGAGCTATAGACTAGTCTTTTTTTCACACACATTACATCGACACATATCATCTCTCTCCCTCTTTCCCATGCACTCACGTTTCTCTCGGCACTTCTCGCACGCACCATCTCTAGCTCCCTAGGTCGATGCCACCCACATACACTTGTACTCTGAGTTTAGTACGTTATAGAGGAAGAGAAGAGGTGCACGCAGGCACTCGTCGTCTCTCACACACGCATCTATACCTATGACTTGTAGTGTTCTCAACCATCCAATTGGCTCTATCATAGGTTTCCCGTTGCTCCTTGTCCTTGTGATTGAGAAGTTTAAAACGCGGAGGCTAAGCTGGAGGCGCGAGGTTTTGGCTAATGCGCGGGCCGCACACGGCACCAACACGGCACGAGCTTCATCTACCTGGTGCGCAGTCGGGTGAGTTGTCCAAGTATAGATACAACCAGGCCATCCTTGGTATCTGTGCCTCGACTTATGTGCAGAGAAATTAGGATCCGAGGGAGTACTACTAGTAGTAGTACTACTTTGATGTATCGCGTCAACTCGCACAAGTATGAAACAATTCCTGAACAAACAAGCATATAAGCTGTTATATTTCTTACCCAAAGGATCTTTATATCCAACAGACACAAAATATCTGTTCGACTGTTGGAAATTACTTTAACTATTGATCTGATGTCGAAGTAATTGCTGCATCGCCACCAAAACCCACCATCTCTTAAGCTAAAGCAGACCGAGCTAACCCCTATATTAGCATATTACTAAGATAAATAGAAGGCATTGTAGAATCATTTAGGAGGTGATCTTGTCAATCTGAATGTGGAGGGACACCGTCCTCGACAACCCAGCCCCAGCCAGCAGCTTCGGCGGAACTGTTAAGGCATGTCTTTATCTAAGTAGTTTTGGTGATTGATGACAACATCTTTGCAGACTAATCGTGTGCGTTGAGTATTTCAGAGATTCATCCTTTGGCACGAGATGATTACCTCCCCTCGGAGTTCAAAGCGAAGACGGTGTAGCTCTTGCGATTTGGTTTTGGTGGACTTGTGTCGTAGGAGTCACCGTACTATCAAGAGGGTGTCCCCATTGGTTAGGCTAGGGTGGAATCAACACGTACACATCCCCTTTGCACCCTCTGAGCCTTCCCTGTAAGTGCATCTAGTGCCCCTTAGTGATTTTGGTGTATTGAAGACTTATAGGTTAAGGGACTGATGTGTTTATGAGTGTATACAGGTCTATAAGTCTATGTGGAGTTTGATATTTACAGAGAAAGTCGACCCCTAAGAATGAAGTTCTTCGACTGAAGACTTTGGCTTTCTGAAGACTTTCTGAAGACTTTGAAAGTGAAGAAATTGGTGTGACCTTGAAGACTTGGTATTCATACGAGGAACATGAAGCGTGAAGACTTTTGTTCTCGTAGTTTCATTTTCTCTTTCTTGAGTCATAGGAAACACCGTACTGTTAAAGGGGGTCGAGGAAATACTAAGGAAAAAATTCCATGTGATGCTCAACTCAAAATACTACACCTACCAATACATTCGAGTGAAGCCATTGGAAATCTCATACAGTTCAGTCATATTCTTCAGTGATAGAGACGAAGTTCTTCTGGTCTCTGAGGAATTTGTTCTGACTGAGGAGTTAGGAATTCGCCAGTGCGGATTGCCTACACAGTGAGGAACATGATAGCCCTGAGGAATTTGTGCCTCAAAATTCCGACCGTTGCTGTGCTACGCGCCAGCTGTTACAAAATATCTACCCCCCTAACGGTCATATCATTGAAGGGCATTTATGTATTATCATGTCGGGCTACTCCCTAGGCTATAAATAGCCGCCCCCTCCAACCACTAGCTGGTTGGCTAATCCGAGAGAAACTGACAATTGTCATTTGAGAGCATCCCATCCTCCGAGGATTTTGAGCGAAAATCATCAAGTGAGGAAAACCCAAACACCTAAAAACCCAAGTGATTGAGCATCACTGAAGAGATTGATCCTACGTGGATCCGACGCTTGTTACCTTTGAAGACTGTGGTTCTTCCAGACGGTTAGGCGTCATGGTCTAGAGCATCCAAGAGGAATTGTGGATCGCCGAGTGACCGAGTTTGTGAAGGTTTGGAAGTCAACTGAAGACTTACCACAAGTGATTGGGCGAGGTCTGTGTGACCTTAGCTCAAGGAGAATATGCTGAGGACTGTGTGTCCGGGACTATGTGTCCTCAGGTTTAAATACCTACCCGTTCCAACCAGACGTACAACTGAGACAGCAGTTGGAACTGGTCTACCAAATCATTGTCTTCACCAAGCTTACTGGTTCTATTTCCTCAACTCTTTCATTTCCTCATTACTATGTTGTGTGCTTGTTCATATCTGTTTGAAGACTTTGACTGAAGACTTTCTCAATTTCCTTAGTAAAATTTCTTCAGTCTATTTGTCTTCATCCTGTGTTATCATGTGTTTACGCTTTCTGTACTCTGTGCTTGTCTTCATTTCATCATGAGGACCATGCTTGTGCTTTTTTATGTTTACTTTTGAGTACTTATTTCGCTGAAAGTAGTTCTTCGCTAAGGAATTTCCTCACCCGCAAATTCCTCAGTGAAGAATTCATAAAAATCGCCTATTCACCCCCCCTCTAGTCAATATAACGCACTTTCAATTGGTATTAGAGCAAGGTACTCCCTTGTTCTGTGTGATTTTGGTTTAACCGCCTGGAGTTTTAGTTAGGTCGACCGCAGGTGTGATCAAGGTCTCTGCTGGGTGTCCTACCTTCGATGGGACGGACTACCCCTACTGGAAGAATAAGATGCGAATGCATCTTGAGGCAATTGATAACGATCTCTGGTATGTTGTGGAAAATGGTGTTCCCTCAGTCACACCTTTTCTAAATGCTGCTGATGTGAAGAGATTCAAGCAACTCGACTCCCAAGCGAAGAACATCATATGTGGCCATCTGAGCAAAGGGCAGTATGGAAGAGTAAGTGCTTTGGAAACTGCCAAGCTTATCTGGGATAGGCTGTCCAAAGTCAATGAAGGAGTCTCAACACAGCGTGACTCTTGAGTTGACGTTCTTCGCAATCTCTTCAACCGCTTCAAAAGACTCGACAATGAAAATGTTCAACAAACCTTCGATCACCTCACTAACATCTCAAATGAGCTTCAAGCACTTGGTGCCACTGACATCACCGCCCATGAGGTGGTGAAGAAATTGCTGAGATCGCTTGATTCCTCATTTGATACTCTGGCACTGATGATACAAGAACGTGCTGATTACAAGTCATTTAATCCCGCTGATATCCTCGAGAGGCAAAATACTCATGAGTTCCAGCTTGCTAAGAAGAGAGATCTCTATGGTTCGAGCTATGGCAGATCACGTGCCCTGAAGGCCAAGGCCGTATCTGAATCTGAAGGTGAAGATTCTGGTAGTAGCCTTGGTGATCCTGAAGAACTGAGCCAGGAGCTAGCACTGCTCGTGAAGAAATTCCAAATGTTCTCAACATGTGGTCGCTTTGGAAAATCCTCAAGGAGCACTGATTCCTCATCCAGTGACTACAAGAAGAGGCTATGCCACAAATGCAAGAAACCTGGTCACTGCATTCAATATTGTCCTCAGTGGGAAAAGGAATCAAAGAAGAAGAAATACAAGGAGTACAGTTCTGATGACGCGAAGAAGAAGAAGAAATCTTCAAAGTCTTCATCATCAAAATCTTCAAAGTCTTCATCTCACAAGAAGAGCAGCTCCAAGAAGGCTCGGGCATTCATTGGCAAGGAAATGGACTCTGAGGCTGAATCTGAGGAACATGAGGAAGAGGAGCCATCTGAAGAGTCCGAGTCTGGTGTGGCGAGTCTAGCTCTCACTACTGCATTCGTCAGCAAGTCTATCTTCAACTCTGAAGAAAATGGCTCCATCAACAAGGCTGATGAAGGCAATGATGACTACGCTCCCACCTATTGCTTCATGGCAAAGGGTGCCAAGGTACTCAAATATACCTCCTCTGAATCAAGTGAGAATGAATCTGATGAAAACCTCAAGCCCAGCTACTCTAAACTTGCTAAGATTGTTGTGAAACAACAAAAGGCTTTTGAAAAGGTTCAAAACATGCTAGACAAAAGTGATGATATGTTGGGTGAAGAAATGGATCGCACTAAAACCTTGACTGAAAATCCTCAGAGACTTCAGTCTAGGTTTGACAACCTTCAAGGTCATCATAACACTCTCTTATCTGATCATGAGAAGCTTTCTTATGAATTTCTTCAGAGAAAGCAAGACCTTGAAAAGCTAAGAGTGAGTTATGAAGATCTTCAGAAGGAGCGCGATTCATTACTTGCTCAACAAATCAGCGCTACTCAGGAAGAGTTTGTTCCTCCATGTTTGAAGTGCATTGAACGTGAATCTGCTAATTCTTCACCTGAATGTTCAAATGCTTCTAATGCTACAAATTCTTCACCTGTCTCTGCTATCACTAATTCCTCATCTAAGGATATTGCTAGTATCACTGATCATGTAGGGCTGAAGGAATTGTACATGACAGGCATGTACAAAAGCCTCAACGGGCATCAGACTCTTTGTGATGTGCTTAAAAAGCAGATCCTCAACAGGAACCCTAGGAAAGAGACTATTGCCTTTGAGAGGAAACTCAATGCTGATGGTACATATTGGAATCCGGAGCAGTACCCCGAAACCTCATGGGTTGCTGCAAAGGGACCTCCAGTAGATCCATCTAATCTATCTGGCTGTACATGTGATTCTCCTCATTCTGCAGATGAGTCATTTGACTCCAACTATAAACTGTTCAAAAATCAGAATGGTGAAGTATTTGCTAGATATGTTGGCTCTAACTGCAGGAACGGTTCCCCTATGAAGAAAATCTGGGTTCCCAAAAGGTGCCTTCAAAGTCTTCAGGTGAATGTCCTCATGACACCACCTTTGAAGAATAGGAACCCCAGATCAAATTCTTCATATGGACCAAATTGTTCATATGGATCCAAGTCCTCATATGGACCAAATTCCTCACGTGGATCAAATTCCTCAAAAGGATCAAAGTCCTCATATGAATATCATCGTGCTAACACCTCTGTCTCGCAGGGAATAGCTAAGGGCTATGAATATGAGCATTATTCTTCTAATCATTATGTTCATAAGTCCTCGAAGAATTTCTCTGCTTATTCATATGCTTATCCTAACTCCTCCTATGTGAAACAGAATGGACTGGCTTCTATGCCACCTTTCTCATATGGAGCTCGCAGAGTGATGAATTCTTTGCCACCCCTTCAGATGTGGGTGGTGAAGAAAAAGAACTAATCTCTTATGCAGGGTCAGGTCTCCAGATGTGCTTAAACGTCTGAAGAATTTGCTGGAGACCTGATATTGCCTGAAAGGACGCAGGCTAATCATGAAGAAATGAACTTTCATTTCTCATGTCCTCATATTGGTTTATCTGTGCTATTACTTGATGAAATTGATCTGATGAAATTGATGTCATATTCTTCACTTATGAAGTATATGAGTTCGTAAGTTGCACTAATTCATCTGTAGGATGATCAAACCAAAGCCAATGAGTGGGTCCTCGATAGTGGATGTGCAAATCACATGACTGGTGACAAGAATCTATTGATAGATGCTCCCTTATCTCCATCGCATCTGAAGCATATCATCTTCACTGACAAAGGCAAAAGTCAGGTATTGGGTCTAGGTAAGGTTGCGATCTCAAAGGATCGACACATGGACAAAGTCATGCTTGTCGAGTCCTTAGGATACAACCTCATGTCTGTCTCAATGCTTTGTGATCTTGATATGGTTGTTGTCTTTGGCAAGTATCGTTGTGTTGTGATCATGGAAGCTGACCATTCCAAAGTCTTCGAAGGCTTTAGGAGAGGAGATCTGTATATGGTTGATTTCTCTACAGGACCACAACCAGCCGTATGCCTACTTGCAAAAGCTTCAGAAGGCTGGCTATGGCATCGACGACTTGGTCATGCTGGCATGAGGAATCTGAACACACTCGCGAAGAAGAAGCATGTCATTGGCATCGAGAATGTCAAATTCCTCAAAGACACTTATGCGGAGCCTGTGAAGCTGGAAAGATGACCAAGGCCAAACATCCAGCGAAGACAATCATGACTACCACTCGACCATTTGAATTGCTTCATATGGATCTCTTTGGTCCTAACCATTATTCTGTAGTTACAAATGATGCATCTCTATATGGCTTTGTTATTGTTGATTATTACTCTCGTTACACATGGGTACATATTGTCACTTACAAACATGAGGTGTCGGAAGTCTTCAAACGATTTCCTCGAGGGCTTCAACCAACTGTGGTGTGAAGATCAAGCACATCAGGAGTGACAATGGAACTGAGTTCAAGAATTCTGGTCTTGATGACTATCTTGATGAACTTGGTATTACTCATGAGTTATCTGCTCCTTATACTCCTCAGAAGAATGGCGTCGTGGAGTGCAAGAACAGGACTCTTGTTGAGATGGCTTGCACTATGCTTGATGAATACAAGACGCCTCGTCGTTTCTGGATTGAGGCAATTGATACTGCTTGCCACATCATCAACAGGGTATATCTTCACAAATTCTTCAAGAAGACCGCTTATGAACTCCTCACTGACAAGAAACCCAATGTGAGTTATTTCAAAGTCTTCGGTGCTAAATGTTGGATTAGAGATCCTCATCACAACTCAAAATTTGCACCGAAAGCACATGAGGGTTTTATGCTTGGTTACGGAAAGGACTCGCACACCTACAGAGTCTTCAACAACGTTCACCACAAAGTTGTTGAAACTGTAGATGTGCGATTCGATGAAACTAATGGCTCGCAAAGAGAGTACCTACCTTCTGTGATAGATGAACCAACACCTGAGGAAACTGTTAAGTTCAAGGCTACTAAGGATGTCATTCCGACTGAAGAATCTGCGGAAGAATTCATTCCAGAACGTGAAGATCGTCGAGCTAATGCACCTGAAGAAAATGGTGCTAAAGAAAATGTTGATCAAATTCCTCGACGACAACCAGCTCATCCTTGCATTGCAAACGAAGTGCAAATTGAGAGAATCATCGATGACATTGAAGCACCAGGTCCTCTCACACACTCAAAAGCTTCACATTTATCTAACTTTTGTGGGCACTTTGCTTTCGTGTCTATCACAGAGCCCACTAAGGTAGATGAAGCATTTCTGGAGCCTTAGTGGATTCAAGCTATGCAAGAAGAATTACATCAGTTCGAGCTCAACAACGTCTGGGAACTGGTCAAACGTCCAGATCCTCGCAAGCACAATATCATTGGCACAAAGTGGATCTACTACAACAAGCAAGATGAAAATGGCCTTGTTGTGAGGAATAAGGCACGACTTGTAGCTCAAGGCTACACACAGGTTGAAGGAATTGATTTCAATGAAATTTTTGCACCTGTTGCTAGACTTGAGGCTATTCGCATATTACTTGCTTATGCTAACCATCACGATATCACATTATATAAAATGGATGTGAAAAGTGCATTCCTCAATGGTAAGCTTGAGGAAGAAGTATATGTTGCTCAACCCCCAGGTTTTGAAGATCCAAAGAATCCTGACAAATCTTCAGACTCAATAAGGCCCTCTATGGCCTCAAGCAGGCCCCTCAGGCGTGGTATGATACTTTGAAGGAATTCCTCATGAAGAAAGGCTTCAAACCCGGTTCACTTGACCCTACTCTTTTCACTAAATCTATGATGGTGAATTGTTTGTGTGCCAAATATATGTTGATGATATTATCTTTGGCTGTACTGACCAACGTTACAGTGATGAATTTGCCTATATGATGAGTGAAGAATATCAAATGTCTATGATGGGAGAATTGAAATTCTTCTTAGGTCTTCAAATTCGTCAACAGCGCAATGGCATATTCATATCTCAGGAGAAATACCTCAAGGATGTACTGAGGAAATTCGGCATGCAAGATTGCAAAGGGGTCAAAATTCCAATGCCCACAAATGGCCATCTATGCACTGATGAAAATGGTATTGACTTCGATCAAAAGGTATACCGCTCCATGATTGGCTCTTTATTGTATTTATGTGCATCTAGGCCAGACATTATGCTTAGTGTTTGCATGTGTGCCCGATTTCAAGCTACACCGAAGGAATCACACCATAAGGCTGTGAAGCATATTCTTCGATATCTAGCTCACACACCAACACTTGGATTATGGTATCCCAAGGGCTCGGCTTTTGATCTCATTGGATATTCAGACTCTGACTATGCTGGTGATCGTGTGGACCGCAAGTCAACATCTGGCACATGCCATTTCCTCGGACGATCTTTGGTCTGTTGGTCCTCGAAGAAACAGAACTGCGTATCACTGTCTACTGCTGAAGCTGAGTACATTGCTGCTGGTTCTTGCTGTGCTCAATTGCTGTGGATGAAGCAAACTCTCAAGGACTACGGCGTCAACGTGAAGAATGTGCCTCTCTACTGTGACAATGAGAGTGCAATCAAGATTGCTCACAACCCAGTTCAGCACTCGAAGACAAAGCACATTCAGATTCGTCATCATTTTCTTCGTGATCATGTGTTGAAGGGCGACATTTCTATTGAGCATGTGAAGACTGAAGAACAGCTAGCTGATATCTTCACAAAGCCCTTGGATGAGAAGAGATTTAGCAAGTTGCGGTGTGAGCTAAATATCTTAGAATCTTCGAATGTTTTTTGAAAAGGACACTCATCCTAACACTTATGCAAAATTGATGGCTTAGATGTGCAACACATGAAGAAATGTTTTTCTTCAACCAATGAAGACTAACACTCTAAGTGTGAAGAAATTAACGAAGAATTTGATTCTCAGAGCCCTACGACAATTGTACGCGGTGTCTGAAATCATCATTCTTATACGATGGGTCACGCCACCACCAAAAGTTGAAAATCTTCAATTTGAGTTTTTCCTCATTTTTGAAATTCCTCAGTTGTTCAATTTTCTTCAACTTTGCATTGTCTTCACTGTTTCCGTCGTTTTTCTTCATTATATATATATACGAGTTTATGTCCTCTACAACATTCATTTATTGCTATTTCTTCAAGTTGCTTTTTCAGCTAAGTGAATGTGATCGGACCCTTCCCCCTCTATGCTAAACTCAACCCAATCTATTCACGAATTCTTCATGTGCGTTCTATTTAAAACTCGTTCAAAATCTTCACTGTGTCCTTGTCAGCTGAAGAATCTGCGAACGGAACTTTTAACTTATCTTATCTAAATTTTCGGCTTTGCCGCTCAAACCGTTCCGCATCCCACGAAAATACTTATCTATTCACCCACGATCTCACACAATCGCCAGCTCTCAGTATGTGGGTGACACATGTCAAGCGAATGAAAAGTGTCAGGGGCACGTTCGTCCAATTTCTTCGGGCGAACAGTTTTTCACTGTGGCTATATATACCCCTCCCCTTCCTCACTTCACTTTTACTCCGCTCGAGCTTCTCAAACCCTAGCGCCGCCGCTACTTCATCGTCGCCGGTGAGGAAGAGCTTCATTGCCTCGACCTCATCGCCGTCGTACTCGCGCTGGCTGCGGATTTCTACACTCCGCCGCCGCCGTAGCTGTCTTCCTCAGCCGAGTTAGGGCATGGAAGATCTGAACTGACGAACTTCACATCTACACTTCCCAGTTCGTCGTGTTCTTCGTCCAGGATAATTAAAAGTTACTTTTAGTGCCCTCTTTGATTTGAATGATTTCTACAAAATCTTCAAAGGTGTTTTTCTTCAAATCCTCACACACTAAAACACCTCACATGTCATCTGTTCTTGAGCCGTTTCTCTAAGCAACACTTTTCAAGATTCCTCAATAGTGTGGATTTTTGATCTGTACAACTCTAGAACCTAAGACAAAGAACGCTTAGTGAAATTCTTCAAGACTCATCTGGTCAAATTCCTCAAACTTGTTTTTTTTGAAAAACCTTCTGAGAACGCATATGACCTCTCTAAATTCCTCGCAACTATACTCTGTTCACAGGTACACATGTCCGTTGCTGAATCACTAGGTTCTCATCAACTTAACTCATTTGCAGCGTTCCTTGAAGAAAAGTTGCACACCTCTTCAGAAAATTCAGTTGTTCATATTCCTCATCTGAAGAAAATGGCTGACGGTAAGAAGCCATAGAAAGGAGGAAAGAGGCCTGAGGTCAATACTGCCTTTGAGATCCCTGATGACATATACAAGGACTATTGCACTCCCGATGAGGCCAAGTTTGGCAAGGAGGACAAAAATCAGCTCAAGGTGTGCATCCAAAGAATAGAGAGGAGATGGGAAGGGAGTGGAGGGAGTACAGGTATGTTACTCCCAAGTATATGAAGAAATTCGCTCTAAATCCTCCATGCCCAAGACCTCCGTTGGCACCTGGCCAAGTAGCAGATCCCAGCAGCCTCAAGCACGGTGAGGACTATCCTGACGAATGGGCCAAGCGCCAGGCCAAATTGGCCAAACAGGCAAGAGAAGCAGTGAGGAAATTTAATGAAGACTCTGCTGCTGCTGCTGCCACTACTGAGGCCTCTGCAAGCAAGATGAAGAAGGCCATGGCAAAGAAGCCTGCTCATAAGCCAAGTGCTTCACCCTCAATGCCCTCACGGCCAGATTCTTCAAAGCCCTCACGGCCAACTCCTCAAACTGCTCCCGCTCCTCCGCCAAAGTCCTAAGCTGCTCCGTCAAAATCCTCAGCACCTGTGCATCTCGCCACGTGCCAAAGGACAACATGCATCTCTATTGCCTCAGGAGCTTCTGCTAGTTCCTTAGCTGCACCAAATTCTTCAACTGGCCCCTCTCTGCTGAAGACAGAGGCCATTGCTGGACGAGGCTCTCGCCCAAGTCCTCACAAGAAGCAGGTCGCTTTCCAAGTGTTGTCTGATGAAGACGAAGCTGATGATGAGGAACTTGCCGAAATTATCAGAGACAGGCAACTCAAGGCCACTAGAGCCAAAGGCACAAATGTGCC
Source organism: Triticum aestivum (assembly GCF_018294505.1). Classification (NCBI taxonomy): domain Eukaryota; kingdom Viridiplantae; phylum Streptophyta; class Magnoliopsida; order Poales; family Poaceae; genus Triticum; species Triticum aestivum. The sequence continues at coordinate 160,396,694 of NC_057799.1, read as the reverse complement.
TCTTCTTTTGGATCCCAAGTTGATCCTTGATTACATTGATCTCTGGCACAAGGATCCAAATACTCCTATGCCTGATTTCAAACTGACTCCTGGTCAAAGTCATATGCTGACTGCCTTCATCCAAGAAGAAAATGGAAATTTGAAAAGGCCAGGCAGATCAAGAAAGCGCAGTACAAGAAGGAGCGCTTCCTGAAGAAAAACGTTGTCTCTATGACAATTGAAGAACTTGTCACTATTCAATCTGAGATCAAGAAACTCAGTGATGAATTTGACGTATACCGTGCTGACTGGCTTGGAGCCAAAGTAAGGTTTGTGAAATTGACTGAAAAGTTCACTTCCAATGTTGTAGCCCCAACGCAACAAGAAAATCCTCAGGCTAAAGCTTCTGCTCAGCCGACTGAAGAAAATGCCAGCACCGTTGATGATATTCAGGCTGCTGAAGAAACTCAAAGTACCAGGGCTGATGACTGCATTCCAGCCGCTGAAGAAATTGCCAGGGCAACCACTAGTGTTGCGCCTGAAGAAACTGAAGAAGTCAGGGCAACTGCATCAGTTGTGCCTGAAGAATTTGAACCAAATTCCTCTGCTCCTCCTGCGCCTACCCCAACTCCAATCCTTCCATCTACATCAGATGTGAAGAAGACCAAGGCTACAGAGCGTGCAGCGGTGAAGAAAAGGAAGGCATCGACTTCATCAGATTCTTCAGCTCTGAAAAAGATGAAGCCATTGACTAGCTCATTCGACAACCCAATTGATGCCGTTCCTATCACAACCATGCCAATAAAGGACCTTGTTCCTTTTGATGAAGAATATGTGATTCCAAGTGAATCTGATGATGACATTCCTTCTGCTGCTTCGTCAGAGCAGTTGGATGAAGAAATTGAAGCGGATGCAATCCCTTCAACCCCACAAGTCTCATCGCCCATGCCTCAGTTCACTGCTGAAGAGGCTGACGTTGAAGAACAAGAAGAAGATGAAGATGTGGACATTGGGTGTACAACACCAGTGCTGAATGATGACTTTTGGGAAAGTCAGCACCCCAACTCTCCTTTGTTCACACCACTTCAACAAATTCCTCAGTCCCCTGTCAACACTAAAGTACAAATGGGATCTGAAGAACCTCGTGCAACTCCTTCTGTACATGAAGAGATTCCAGCCACTAGTAGTGAAGAAAATGTAAATGAAGAATTGAAGACCCAGGCTGCCACTGAAGAAGAGGCTGAAATTCCTCAGCCCGTGGAACCTGAAATTGCAATTCCTGAGGTAGTAATGCAATTGACTAATACTCCTCGGCCCAAGGAAATTCAAGGCTGATGACTTCTTCGGCGAGCACGTGTTCTTCACAGACTATAATCCTTATGACTCTGCTCGTCTTAGAAGGAAGCGCTTCTGGACTGCCAGCCAGGCCAACTTCTATTCTTCCCTGCTTTTCAACAAGGATAAAGTCTTCGACCACGAGCGTATTCCTCACGTGGATATGGAATCACTGCCATGCTTCTCACCTGTCCTCAGCGTGCTTCATGACGCAGGCCTCGTCAACTTTTGCTCTGACATTGTTGATTGGAATGAAGAACTTATTCTTCAGTTCTACGCAACGCTTCACATCACAGGAGATGCTGAAAATGTGAATACCTGGGTTCTGAACTGGATGACCGAAAACACTCATTATAAAGCACCGGCCTATGAATTGCTTCATGCCCTGCCAATCAGTCCTCCACCTGAAGGAGCTTGTTGCCTGTACCAAGAGCCTGAACTCACTGCCCATTATATGCAAGTTCCTATGAAGCCTCTGAAGCCTGGTCAAGCCTCAAGGACCAAATTCCTCGTGAGGGAATTGCTCTATGTGCCCAAAACTGTCTATCGCATTCTGACGAAGACAATGAGTCCTATCAAGGGCCACGACTCGTCTGATGAAGAAGTCGTTGGCATCATGAAGAATCTGCTATTCAACATCATGCATGGCATCCCTGTCAACTATCACGATTTCTTCATGAGGACTCTGGCAAACGTCGCACTCTCTCCGTTTGAGCTGAAGCCTTATGCTCCTTGGATTATGAGATTCCTCGGAACAAGGTCTTCACTCAACTACAAAGCTGATTTTCAGAATCACCTCAGCTACTTGCCCCCAATCGAAGTCCTCAAGCGGACATATTCCTCAGCTAATGAGAAGGGCAAGGCACCAGCTATTATTGATGAAGGCATTCGTCCATTGGATGGTCAGTTTCGCAAAGCTGCATCTTATTCCACGAATGATGACTCTGCCACTCATGGTTCTGCTGCCAATGCATCCAAGCCAAATCCTCAAGCCATAGCTCCAAGGGTGATGACTGACCGTGAGCTGCTTCTTAGTCTTCACCAGAAGGTGGATCGAAACCATAAATGGGTTAAGCGTCAATTTGGTTCTATTCTTCACAACATGACTGCTACACATAATGCAGTGAAGAAAAACCATTACTACCTCCATGAAGTCTTCGGTCGCACTTGAAAGTGCGTTATATCGACTAAAGTGGGGGTGAATAGGCGATTTTTATAAATTCTTCACTAAGGAATTTGTGGGTGAGGAAATTCCTTAGCGAAGAACTACTTGCAGCGGAATAAGTACTCAAAATTATGCATAGCAGAACACAAGCATAGTCATCATGATGAAATGAAAACAAGCACAGAGTACAGAAAGTGTAAACGTAGGATAACACAGGATGAAGACAAACAGACTGAGGAAATTAAACTGAGGAAATTGAGAAAGTGTTCAGTCAAAGTCTTCAAACACAGATATGAACAAATGCACAACACAGGAATGAGGAAATGAAAGAGTTGAGGAAATAGAACCAGTAAGCTTGGTGAAGACAATGATTTGGTAGACCAGTTCCAACTGCTGTCTCAGTTGTACATCTGGTTGGAGCGGCTAGGTATTTAAACCTGAGGACACCCAATCCCGGACACACAGTCATCACCGCATTCTCCTTGAACTAAGGTCACACAGACCTCGTCCAATCACTCGTGGTAAGTCTTCAGGTGACTTCCAAACCTTCACAGACTCGGTCACTCGGCGATCCACAATTTCCTCTTGGATGCTCTAGACCATGACGCCTAACCGTCTGGAAGAAGCACAGTCTTCAAAGGTAACAAGCGTAGGATCCGCGCAGGATCAATATCTTTAGTGATGCTCAATCACTTTGGGTTTGTAGGTGTTTGGGTTTGGGTTTTTCCTCACTTGATGATTTTCGCTCAAAGTCCTCGGAGGATGGGACGCTCTCAAATGACAAGTGTCAGTTTCTCTCGGAGCAGCCAACCAACTAGTGGTTGTAGGGGGCGGCTATTTATAGCCTAGGGAGCAGCCCGCATGATAAGACAAAAATGCCCTTCAATGATATGACCGTTAGGTGGGTAGATATTTTGGGACAGCTGGCGCGTAGCACAGCAACGGTCGGAAATTTGAGGTTCAAATTGCTCAGGGCTATCATGTTCCTCACTGTGTAGGCAATCCGCACTGGCGAATTCCTAACTCCTCAGTCAGAACAAATTCCTCAGAGACCAGAAGAACTCCGTCTTTGTCACTGAAGAATATGACTGAACTGTATGAGATTTCCAATGGCTTCACTCGAAGGGATTGGTAGGTGTAGGATTTTGAGTTGAGCATCACATGGAAAATTTTCCTTAGTATTTCCTCGACCCCCTTTAATAGTACGATGTTTCCTATGACTCAAAAGAGAAAATGAAACTACGAGAACAAAAGTCTTCACGCTTCATGTTCCTCGTATGAATACCAAGTCTTCAAGGTCACACCAATTTCTTCACTTTCAAAGTCTTGAGAAAGTCTTCAGAAATCCAAAGTCCTCAGTCGAAGAACTTCATTTTTAGGGGGTCAACTTTCTCTGTAAATATCAAACTCCTCATAGACTTATAGACCTGTGTACACTCATAAACACATCAGTGCCTTAACCTATAAGTCTTCAATACACCAAAATCACTAAGGGGCTCTAGATGCACTTAGAATCTCCCCCTTTTTGGTGATTGATGACAATATAGGTTAAGTTTTCAACGGGGATGAACATATGAAGTGTAAAAACTGAAATTGAGGAATTTGATTGCAAGATATAGAAGAACTCCCCCTGAAGATGTGCATAGTGAGGAATTTGCTTTTGAAGCAATGCACACTTGAAGAGTAGAATCATGGAGATCTGCCCCTATATCTTGCAATTCATACACGCATTTGACATATAATATGAAGAATTTGAAATGCATGATGAAATATGGTGACTGATGTAATTCAGCATGCGTGCAATAACATTAATGAGGAATAAGCATGCAGAAGAAACATCAAAAGTATCAGGCCACCATATAGTTTAAGTTTACAACTCGATCCAACAAAGTAATCAGAAGAACGAGAGTTGTAACTTTAGAAAAAAACGCCCATAAGATAGACCGGCTTGAAGACTAACTCAAATTTCTCCCCCTTTGACATCAAATGACCAAAAGGGTCGAAAATGAGGACTAACGCCCCTGAAGAATATCAAGCTGATGAAGGAGCGTCAGCGTTGTTGGGGTCGGTTGTTGGAGTAGGGCCTGCCGCAGTGTCGTCCAAATCTTCATTTTCATCAGTGTCACGTGATGAAGAATAGGAGCTGGCCACCAAGGAAGGAACCTTGACCTTCTTGTACTTCTTCGGAGGAGGTGCAACCCAGTCAAGATCGTCCTTGATTCCCATTGTCTTCAGATCTTCTTCACTATAGACTTGAGACATAACATCCCAGGTGCGGTTGAGGATTTCATGAAGGTAGTAGTGGTTTTTCTTCACTGCATTATGGGTAGCAGTCATGTTGTGAAGAATTGAACCAAACTAACGCTTGACCCATTTATGATCGCGATCAACCTTCTGGTGAAGACTGAGGAGAAGCTCATGGTCAGTCATCACCCTGGGTGCTGTGCCTTGAGGATATTGCTTGGGTGCGTTGGCGGCAAAGTCATGGGTGGCAGAGTCATCATTGGTGGAGTTGGATGCAGCCTTGCGAAATTGTCCATCCAATGGACGACTACCTTCATCAATTACAGCAGTAGCCTTGCCCTTTTCATCAGCTGAGGAAAATGTCCGTTTGAGGACTTCAATTGGGGGCAAGTAGCTGCAATGGTTCAGTGTATCAGCTTTATAGTTGAGTGAAGACCTTGTCCTGATGAATCTCATAATCCAAGTTGCATAAGGCTTCAACTCAAATGGTTACATGGCGACATTAGCCAGAGTCCTCATGAAGAAATCATGGAAGTTGATGGGAATGCCATGAATGATATTGAAAAGCAGATTCTTCATGATGCCAACGACTTCTTCTTCATTTGAGTCGTGGCCCTTGATTGGACTCAATGTCTTCGTCAGAATGCGATAGACAGTCCGAGGCACATACAACAATTCCTTCACAAGGAATTTTGTTCTTGAGGTCTGACCTGGCTTCAAAGGCTTCATCAGCACTTGCATGTAGTGATCGGTTAGCTCAGGTTCATTGTAGACGCAACAAACACCTTCAAGGGGCGGACTGAGAGGTAAGGCACGAAGCAATTCAGTAGCTGGTGCCTTGTAGTGAGTGTTTTCACACATCCAGTCCAGCACCCATGAATTCACATCTTCAGAGTTGCCGGTGATGTGCAGTTTTGCATAGAATTGAAGAATAAGTTCTTCATTCCAATCACAGATGTCAGTGCAGAAATTTAACAGTCCAGCGTCATGAAGAACACTGGGGACTGGCACGAAGCACGGCAGAGATTCCATGTCCACGTGAGGAATGTGCTCATGATCGAAGACTTTGTCTTTGTCGAACAACACTGAGGAATAGAAATTTGCCTGGCTGGCAGTCCAGAAACGCCTCTTCCTTATGCAAGCAGAGTCATAGGGGTTGTAATCAGTGAAGAATACATGCTCGCCAAAGAAAGCATCAGTCTTGAATTTTTGCTTCCTGGAGAAAGGATCCTTTGGTTTGGGCAGAGGAGTGTCAGTAAGTTGCATCACAACCTCAGGAATCACAATCTCAGGTTCTTCAGGCTGAGGAATGTCTGCTTCCTCTTCAGTGGCTGCCTGGTTCTTGAATTCTTCATTTTCAGTTTCTTCAGCACTAGCGGCTGGAATGTCTTCATGAGCTTCATCAGATCCCATTTGAACTGTAGTGACTGGGGACTGAGGAATTTGCTGCAGTGGAGTGAAGAGTGGAGAATTGGGGTGCTGAATTTCCCAAAAGTCATCATTCATCACAGGTGTGGTACAGCCAATGTCCACACTTCATCTTCAATTTCTTCAACGCCTGCCTCTTCAGCAGTAAACTGAGGCACAGGCGAGGAAACAACTGGGGTTGAAGGGATTTCATCCACTTCAATTTCTTCATCCATCTGCTCTGACATAGCAGCAGAAGGAGTTTCTTCATCAGATCCGTTAGGGATCACATGTTCTTCACCAAAATGAACAAGGTCCTTTGATGGCATGGTTGAGATTGGAATAGCATCAATCGGGTTTGCAAAAGAGCTGGTCATAGGCTTCATTTTCTTCGGAGCAGAAGAATCTGAAGAAGCTGATGCTTTCCTTTTCTTCACTACTGCACGCTCTGCAGCCTTGGTCTTCTTCACATCAGATGCAGATGGAAGGATTGGAGTTGGAGTAGGCGCAGGTGGAGCAGAGGAATTTGGTGCAGTTTCTTCAGACACAACTGATGCAGTTGCCCTGACCTCTTCATTTTCTTCAGGCGCACCGCTAGTGGGTGCCCTGGAACTCACATTATCTTCAGCAGCCTGATTGTCATCAGCGGTGCTGGCATGTTCTTCAGTTTGCTGAGCAGATGCTTTAGCCGGAGTGACTTCAATATGCACAGGGGCAGTGGCACTTGAAGTGAGTGTCTTCGTCAGATTGACGAACCTGACCTTGGCTCCTTTCCAATCAGCATAGTAAGCGTTGAAATCATCGCTGAGGACTTTGATTTCAGACTGGAGCTTTACAAGTTCATCAGTTGTCATAGAGACAACGTTGTTCTTCAGGAACTTCTCCTTCCTGTACTGTGCTTTCTTGAGTTGCCTGGCCTTGTCATATTTCCATTTTTCTTCACTGATGAAATGGGTCAGCATGTGACTTTGGCCAGGTGTCAACTTGAAATCAGGCATAGGAGTGTTTGGGTCCTTGTGCCAGAGATAAATATAGTCGAGGATCAGCTGTGGATCCAAAAGCAGTGGCACTTCTGTGCCCTTGGCTCTAGCGGCCCTGACTTGCCTGTCTCTGATGATTTCAGCAAGTTCTTCATCATCAGATTCGTCTTCATTAGACGGTACTTGGAAGGCGACCTGCTTCTTCTAAGGACTTGGGTGAGAGCCTCGTCCAGCAGTTGTCTTTGTCTTCAGCAGAGAGGGTCCTGTTGAAGACTTTGGTGCAGCTAAGGAACTAGCTGAAGCTCCTGAGGCAATAGAGATGCCAGTATTCCTTTGGCACATGGCAAGATGCACATGTGTTGAGGATTTTGTCGGAGCAGCTGAGGACTTTGGAGGAGCAGGAGCGGCTTGAGGAATTGGTCATGAGGGCTGAGCTGAGGAAATTGGCCGTGAGGGCATTGAAGAAGAGGCACTTGGCTTGTGCGCAGGCTTCTTTGCCATGGATTTCTTCGGCCGTACATAGGCCTCAGCAGCAGCAGTGGAATCTTCGTTGAATTTCTTCACTGCATCTTTTGCCTGTTTGGTCAACTTGGCTTGGCGCTTGGCCCATTCTGGAGGAAAATCCTCACCGCGCTTGATGCTAGTGGGATCTGCCTCTTGGCCAGGTGCCAATGGAGGTCTTGAGCATGGAGGAGTAACAGCGAATTTCTTCATGTATTTTGGAGTCACATACCTGTACTCCCTCCACTCTTTTGCCCATCTCCTTTATATCCTCTGAATGCACACCTTGTGCTGATTTTTATCTTCCTCGGGGGGTGTGCAGTACCCAGCATAAATTTCCTCAGGGATTTCAAAGGCAGTATTGACCTCAGGCTTCTTTCCTCCTTTCTGTGGCCTCTTTTCATTAGCCATTTTCTTTTGTTGAGGATTGTGAACAATTGAACTCTCTGAGGAAGTATGCAACTTTTCTTCAAGGAACGCTACAAATGAGTTAAGTTGATGAGAACCTAGTGATTCAGCAGCGGACATGAGAAACTGTGAACAGAGTATAGTTGCGAGGAATTTGGAGAGGTCATATGCGTTCTCAGAAGGTTTTTCAGTAAGAACAAGTTTGAGGAATTTGACCAGATGAGTCTTGAAGAATTTCACTAAGCGTTCTTTGTCTTAGGTTTCAGAGTTGTATAGATCGTAGATCCACACAATTGAGGAATCTTGAAGAAAAGTGATGCTTAGATAAACGAATCAAGAGCAGATGACATGTGAGGTGTTTAGTGTGCGAGGATTTGAAGAAAAACACCTTTGAAGATTTTGTAATAAACATTTGAATCAAAGTGGGCAGTAAAAGTAACTTTTAATTACCCTGAACGAAGAACACGACGAACTGGGATGTGGAGAAGTGAAGCTCGTCTGTGCAGATCTTCCACGCCCTAACTTGGCGGAGGAAGACGGCTACAGCGGCTGCGGACTGAAGATTTCCACGGCCGGCGTGAGTACGGCAGCGACGAGGTCGAGGCAGTGAAGCTCTTCCTCACCGGCGACGATGATGTAGCGGCGGCGCTAGGGTTTGAGAAGCTCGAGCTGGAGAGATGTCGAGCGGAGTAAAAGAAGTGAGGAAGGGGAGAGGGGGTATTTATAGCCACGGTGAAAAACGGTTCGCCCGAAGAAATTGGACGAACGTGCCCCTGACCCTTCTCATTCGCATGACATGTGTCACCCACGTACTGAGAGGTGGAGATCGTGTTAGATCATGGGTGAATAGATAAGTATATCATGGGAAGTGGAACGGTTTGAGCGGCAAAGCCGAAAATTTGGATAAGATAAGTAAAAAGTTCCGTTCGCAAATTCTTCAGCTGACAAGGACACAGTGAAGATTCTGAACGAGTTTCAAATAGAACGCACATGAAGAATTTGTGAATAGATTCGGTTGAGTATAACATAGAGGGGGAGGGGTCCAATCACATTCACTTAGCAGAAATAGTAACTTGAAGAATTAGCCATAAGTGAATGCTGTAGAGGACATAAACTCATATATATCTATATAACCAATGAAGAGAAACGACGGAAACAGTGAAGATTTTGCAAAGTTGAAGAATATGAACAACTGAGGAATTTCAAAACTGAGGAAAAACTCAAATTGAAGATTTTCAACTTTTGTGATGGCGTGACCCACCGTATAAGAATGATGATTTCGGACACCGCATACAATTGTCGTAGGGTTCTGAGAATCAAATTCTTCATTAATTTCTTCACACTTAGAGTGTTATTCTTCATTGATTGAAGAAAAATGTTTCTTCATGTGTTGCACATCTAAGTCAACAATTTTGCATAAGTGTTAGGATGAGTGTCCTTTTCAAAGAACATTCGAAGATTCTAGGATATTTAGCTCACACCGCAACTTGCTAAATCTCTTCTCATCCAAGGGCTTTGTGAAGATATCGGCTAGCTGTTCTTCAGTCTTCACATGCTCAATAGAAATGTCGCCCTTCAACACATGATCGCGAAGAAAATGATGACGAATCTGAATGTGCTTTGTCTTCGAGTGCTGAACTGGGTTGTGAGCAATCTTGATGGCACTCTCATTGTCACAGAAGAGAGGCACATTCTTCACATTGACGCCATAGTCCTTGAGGGTTTGCTTCATCCACAGCAATTGAGCACAGCAAGAACCAGCAGCAATGTACTCAGCTTCAGCAGTAGACAGTGATACGCAGTTCTGGTTCTTCGAGGACCAAAAGACCAAAGATCGTCCGAGGAAATTACATGTACCAGATGTTGACTTGCGATCCACACGATTACCAGCATAGTCAGAGTCAGAATATCCAACGAGATCAAAAGCCGAGCCCTTGGGGTACCATAATCCTAGTGTTGGTGTGTGAGCTAGATATCGAAGAATATGCTTCACAGCCTTATGGTGTGATTCCTTCGGTGTAGCTTGAAATCGGGCACACATGCAAACACTAAGCATAATATCTAGCCTAGATGCACATAAGTACAATAAAGAACCAATCATGGAGCGGTAATACCTTTTGATCAAAATCAATACCATTTTCATCAGTGCACAGATGGCCATTAGTGGGCATAGGAATTTTGACGCCTTTGCAATCTTGCATGCCGAATTTCCTCAGTACATCCTTGAGGTATTTCTCCTGAGATATGAATATGCCATTGCGCTGTTGACGAATTTGAAGACCTAAGAAGAATTTCAATTCTCCCATCATAGACATTTGATATTCTTCACTCATCATATAGGCAAATTCATCACTATAACGTTGGTTAGTACAGCCAAAAATGATGTCATCAACATATATTTGGCATACAAACAATTCATCATCATATGATTTAGTGAAAAGAGTAGGATCGAGTGAACCGGGTTTGAAGCCATTCTTCATGAGGAATTCCTTCAAAGTATCATACCATGCCCGAGGGGCGTGCTTGAGGCCATAGAGGGCCTTATTTAGTCTGAAGACTTTGTCAGGATGCTTAGGATCTTCAAAACCTGGGGGTTGAGCAACATATACTTCTTCCTCAAGCTTACCATTGAGGAATGCACTTTTCACATCCATTTGATATAAGGTGATATCATGATGGTTAGCATAAGCAACTAATATGCGAATAGCTTCAAGTCTAGCAACAGGTGCAAAAGTTTCATCGAAATCAATTCCTTCAACCTGTGTGTAGCCTTGAGCTACTAGCCGTGCCTTATTCCTCACCACAAGGCCATTTTCATCTTGCTTGTTGCGGTAGATCCAATTTGTGCCAATGATATTGTGTTTGCGAGGATCTGGACGATTGACCAGTTCCCAAACGTTGTTGAGCTTGAACTGATGTAATTCTTCTTGCATGGCCAGAATCCACTCAGGCTCCAGAAATGCTTCATCTACCTTAGTGGGCTCTGAGATAGAGACAAAAGCATAGTGCCCACAAAAGTTAGATAAATGTGAAGTTTTTGAGCGTGTGAGAGGACCTGGTGCTTTAATGTCATCGATGATCTTCTCAACTTGCACTTCTTTTGCAACGCGAGGATGAGTAGGTTGTCGTCGAGGAATTTGATCAGCATTTTCTTCAGCACCATTTTCTTCAGGTGCATTAGCTCGACGTTTTTCATGTTCTGGAATGAATTCTTCGGCAGATTCTTCGGTAGGAATGACATCCTCAGTAGCCTTGAACTTGATAGTTTCCTCATGTGCTGGTTCATCTATCACAGAGGGTAGGTGCTCTCTTTCTGAGCCATTAGTTTCATCGAACCGCACATCTACAGTTTCAACAACCTTGTGAAGAACGGTGTTGAAGACTCTGTAGGTGTGCGAGTCCTTTCCGTAACAAAGCATAAAACCTTCATGTGCTTTCGGTGCAAATAACTCACATTGGGTTTCTTGTCTATGAGGAGTTCATAGGCAGTCTTCTTGAAGAATTTGTGAAGATATACCATGTTGATGATGTGGCACGCAGTATAAATTGCCTCAATCCAAAAGTGACGAGGCGTCTTGTAATCATCAAGCATAGTGCGAGCCATCTCAACAAGAGTTCTGTTTTTGTGCTCCACGATGCCATTTTGCTGAGGAGTGTAAGGAGCAGACAACTCATGAGTAATACCAAGTTCATCAAGATAGTCATCAAGACCAGAATTCTTGAACTCAGTTCCATTGTCACTTCTGATGTGCTTGATCTTCACACCAAAGTTGGTTGAAGCCCTCGAGGAAAATCGTTTGAAGACTTCCTGCACTTAATGTTTGTAAGTAACAATGTGTACCCATGTGTAACGAGAGTAATCATCAACAATAACAAGCCCATAGAGAGATGCGTCATTTGTGACAGCTGAGTAATGGTTAGGACCAAAGAGGTCCATGTGAAGCAATTCGAATGGTCGAGTAGTGGTCATGATAGTCTTCGCTGGATGCTTAGCCTTGGTCATCTTTCCAGCTTCACAAGCTCCACATAGGTGATCCTTGAGGAATTTGACATTCTCAATGCCAATGCCATGCTTCTTCTTCGCAAGCGTGTGCAAATTCCTCATGCCTGCATGACCAAGTCGTCGATGCCATAGCCATCCTTCTGAAGCTTTTGCAAGTAGGCACACGGCTGGTTGCGGTCCTGTAGAGAAATCAACAATATACAAATCTCCTCTCTTAAAGCCTTCGAAGACTTTGGAATTTTCAGCTTCCATAACCACAACACAACGATACTTGCCAAAGAAAACTACCATATCAAGATCACAAAGCATTGAGACAGACATGAGGTTGTATCCTAAGGACTCGACAAGCATGACTTTGTCCATGTGTCGATCCTTTGTGATCGCAACCTTACCTAGACCCAATACCTGACTTTTGCCTTTGTCAGCGAAGATGATATGCTTCAGATGCGATGGTGATAAGGGAGCATCAATCAATAGATTCTTGTCACCAGTCATGTGATTTGTACATCCACTATCGAGGACCCACTCAGTGGCTTTGCGTTGATCATCCTACAGATGAATTAGTGCAGCTTACAAACTCATATACTTCATCAGTGAAGAATATGACATCATTTCATCAGATCAATTTCATCAAGCAATAGAACAGGTAAAGCAGTATTAGGACGTGAGAAATGAAAGTTCATTTCTTCATGATTAGCCTGCGTCCTTTCAGGCAAATTGTCAGGTCCCCAGCAAATTCTTCAGACGTTAAAGTACGTCTGGAGACCTGACCCTGCATAAGAGATTAGTTCTTTTTCTTCACCACCCACATCTGAAGGGGTGGCAAAGAGTTCATTACTCTGCGAGCTCCATATGAGAAAGGTGGCATAGAAGCCAATCCGTTTCGTTTCACATAAGAGAAGTTAGGATTAGCATATGAATAAGCAGAGAAATTCTTCGAGGACTTATGAACATAATGATTAGAAGAATAATGCTCATATTCATAGCCCTTGGCTCTTCCCTGTGAAACAGAGTTGTTAGCACGATGATGTTCATATGAGGACTTTGATCCTCTTGAGGAATTTGATCCATGTGAGGAATTTGGTCCGTATGAGGACTTGGATCCATATGAAGAATTTGATCTGGGGTTCCTATTCCTCACAGGTGGTGTCATAAGGACATTCACCTGAAGACTTTCAAGGCACCTTTTGGGAACCCAGATTTTCTTCATAGGGGAACCGTTCCTGCAGTTAGTGCCAATATATCTAGCAAATACTTCACCATTCTGATTTTTGAACAGTTTATAGTTGGAGTCAAATGATTCATCAGAAGAATGAGAAGATTCACATGTAAAGCCAGATAAATTAGATGGATCAACTGAAGGTCCCTTTGTAGCAACCCATGAGGTTTTGGGGTACTGCTCAGGCTTCCAATATGTACCATCAACATTGAGTTTCCTCTCAAAGGCAATACCCTCTTTCCTAGGGTTCCTGTTGAGGATCTGCTTTTTAAGCACATCACAAAGAGTCTGATGCCCTTTGAGGCTTTTGTACATGCCTGTCATGTATAATTCCTTCAGCCCTGCATCGTCAGTGATACTAGCGATGTCCTCAAATGAGGAATTAGTGATAGCAGAGACAGTTGAAGAATTTGTAGCATTAGAAGCATTTGAACATTCAGGTGAAGAATTAGCAGATTCACATTCAATGCATTTCAAACATGGAGGAACAAATTCTTCCTGAGCAGCGCTGATTTGTTGAGCAAGTAATGAATTGCGCTCCTTCTGAAGATCTTCATAACTCGCTCTTAGCTTCTCAAGATCTTGCGTTCTTTGAAGAAATTCATAAGAAAGCTTCTCATGATGAGATAAGAGAGTGTTATGATGACCTTGAAGGTTATCATACCTAGTCTGAAGTCTCTGAAGATTTTCAGTCAAGGTTTTAGTGCGATCCATTTCTTCACCCAACATATCATCACTCTTGTCTAGCATGTTTTGAACCTTTTCAAGGGCCCTTTGTTGTTTCATAGCAATCTTAGCAAGTTTACAATAGCTAGGCTTAAGGTTTTCATCAGATTCATTTTCACTTGATTCAGATGAGGCATATTTGAGTACCTTGGCACCCTTTGCCATGAAGAAATAGGTGGGAGCGTAGTCATCATTGCCTTCATCAGCCTTGTTGGTGAGGTCATTTTCTTCAGAGTTGAAGATAGACTTGCTGACGAATGCAGTAGCGAGGGCTAGGCTTGCCACACCGGATTCGGAATCCTCAGATGCCTCCTCTTCCTCATTTTCTTCAGATTCAGCCTCAGAGTCCATTTCCTTGCCAATGAATGCCCGAGCCTTCTTGGAGCTACTCTTCTTGTTAGATGAAGACTTTGAGGATTTTGATGATGAAGATTTTGAGGATTTCTTCTTTTTCTTCGTATCATCAGAACTGTAATCCTTGTATTTCTTCTTCTTTGATTCCTTTTCCCACTGAGGACAATCTTGAATGTAGTGTCCTGGTTTCTTGCATTTGTGACAAAGCCTCTTCTTGTAGTCACTAGATGAGGAATCATTGCTCCTTGAGGGTCTTCCAAAGCGACCACGTCTTGAGAGCTTCTGGAATTTCTTCACAAGCAGTGCTAGATCATGGCTCAGTTCTTCAGGATCACCAAGACTGCTTTCAGAGTCTTCATCTTCAGACTCAGAAACTGCCTTGGCCTTCAGGGCACGTGATCTGCCATAGCTCGAACCATAGAGATCTCTCTTTTCAGCAAGCTGGAACTCATGAGTGTTTAGCCTTTCGAGGATATCAGCGGGATCAAGTGACTTGTAATCAGCACGCTGTTGTATCATCAAGGCCAGAGTATCAAATGAGGAATCAAGCGATCTCAGCAGTTTCTTCACCACCTCATGGTCCGTGATGTCAGTGGCACCAAGTGCTTGAAGCTCATTTGAGATGTCAATGAGGCGATCGAAGGTTTGTTGAACATTCTCATTGTCAAGTCTTTTGAAGTGGTTGAAGAGATTGCGAAGAACATCAACTCGAGAGTCACGCTGTGTTGAGACTCCTTTATTTACTTTGGACAGCCTATCCCAGATAAGCTTAGCAGTTTCCAAAGCACTCACTCTTCCATACTGTCCTTTGCTCAGATGGCCACATATGATATTCTTCGCTTGAGAATCGAGTTGCTTGAATCTCTTCACATCGGCAGCGTTCAGTGAGGGTGAGACAGAGGGAACACCTTTTTCCACAACATACCAGAGATCGTTATCAATTGCCTCAAGATGCATTCGCATCTTATTCTTCCAGTAGGGGTAGTCCGTCCCATCGAAGGTAGGAAACCCAGCAGAGACCTTGATCATACCTGCGGTCGACATAACTAAAACTCCAGGCGGTTAAACCAAAATCACAGAAAACAAGGGAGTACCTTGCTCTGGTACCAATTGAAAGTGCGTTATATCGACTAAAGGGGGCGTGAATAGGCGATTTTTATAATTTCTTCACTAAGGAATTTGTGGGTGAGGAAATTCCTTAGCGAAGAACTACTTGCAGCGGAATAAGTACTCAAAAGTATGCATAGCAGAACACAAGCATAGTCATCTTGATGAAATGAAAACAAGCATAGAGTACGGAAAGCGTAAACACAGGATAACACAGGATGAAGACAAACAGACTGAGGAAATTGAACTGAGGAAATTGAGAAAGTCTTCAGTCAAAGTCTTCAAACACAGATATGAACAAATGCACAACACGGGAATGAGGAAATGAAAGAGTTGAGGAAATAGAACTAGTAAGCTTGGTGAAGATAATGATTTGGTAGACCAGTTCCAACTGCTGTCTCAGTTGTACATCTGGTTGGAGCGGCTAGGTATTTAAACCTGAGGACACCCAGTCCTAGACACAAAGTCCTCACCGTATTCTCCTTGAACTAAGGTCACACAGACCTCATCCAATCACTCGTGGTAAGTCTTCAGGTGACTTCCAAACCTTCACAGACTCGGTCACTCGGCGATCCACAATTTCCTCTTGGATGTTCTAGACCATGACGCCTAACCGTCTGGAAGAAGCACAGTCTTCAAAGGTAACAAGCGTCGGATCCACGCAGGATCAATCTCTTCAGTGATGCTCAATCACTTTGGGTTTGTAGGTATTTGGGTTTGGGTTTTTCCTCACTTGATGATTTTCGCTCAAAGTCCTCGGAGGATGGGACGCTCTCAAATGACAAGTGTCAGTTTCTCTCGGAGCAGCCAACCAGCTAGTGGTTGTAGGGGGCGGCTATTTATAGCCTAGGGAGCAGACCGCATGATAAGACATAAATTCCCTTCAATGATATGACCGTTAGGTGGGTAGATATTTTGGGACAGCTGGCGCATAGCACAACAACGGTCGGAAATTTGAGGTTCAAATTGCTCAGGGCTATCATGTTCCTCACTGTGTAGGCAATCCGCACTGGCGAATTCCTAACTCCTCAGTCAGAACAAATTCCTCAGAGACCAGAAGAACTCCGTCTCTGTCACTGAAGAATATGACTGAACTGTATGAGATTTCCAATGGCTTCACTCGAAGGGATTGGTAGGTGTAGGATTTTGAGTTGAGAATCACATGGAAATTTTTTCCTTAGTATTTCCTCGACCCCCTTTAACAGTACGGTGTTTCCTATGACTCAAGAAAGAGAAAATGAAACTACGAAAACAGAAGTCTTCACGCTTCATGTTCCTCAAATGAATACCAAGTCTTCAAGGTCAGACCAATTTCTTCACTTTCAAAGTCTTCAGAAAGTCTTCAGAAATCCAAAGTCTTCAGTCGAAGAACTTCATTTTTAGGGGTCGACTTTCACTGTAATTATCAAACTCCTCATAGTCTTATAGATCTGTGTACACTCACAAACGCATTAGTCCCTTAACCTATAAGTCTTCAATACACCAAAATCACTAAGGGGCACTAGATGCACTTACAGCACCTGGGCTATTCTGTCACATGTATATGGTGAAGAAGATCTGAAGCAAATGGGTCTCAAGGAGGACTTTGACTGGTCTGCACCTCCACCGAAGAAATACAAGAAGGTCAAGGTTCCTTCCTTGGTTGCGTGCTCCTGTTCCTCATCACGCGACACCGACGAGTATGAAGACTTGGACGACATCGCGGCAGGCCCTACAACAACAAACGACCCCAACAATGCTGGCGCTCCTCCATCAACATGATATTCTTAAGGGGCGTTAGTCCTCATTTTCGATCCTATTGGTCATTCGATGACAAAGGGGGAGAAACTTGAGTTAGTTTTCAAGCGGCTCTATCTTATATGGGCGGTTTTTTTTGCTAAGTTACAACTCTCGATCTTCCGATGACTTTGCTGGATCGAGTTGTAAACTTAAAACTCTATGGTGGCCTGATACTTTTGCTGAGATTTTCTGCATGCTTATTCCTCGTTAATGTTAATGCACGCCTACTGAATTACATCAGTCACCATATTTCATCATGCATTTCAAATTCTTCATATTATATGTCAAATGCGTGTATGCATTACAAGATATAGGGGGAGATCTCCATGATTCTACTCTTCAAGTGTGCATTGCTTCAAAAGCAAATTTCTCACTATGCACATCTTCAGGAGGAGTTCTTCTATATCTTGCAATCAAATTCCTCAATTTCAGTTTTTACACTTCATATGTTTATCCCCGTTGAAAACTTAACCTATATTGTCATCAATCACCAAAAAGGGGGAGATTCTAAGTGCATCTAGTGCCCCTTAGTGATTTTGGTGTATTGAAGACTTATAGGTTAAGGCACTGATGTGTTTATGAGTGTACACAGGTCTATAAGTCTATGAGGAGTTTGATATTTACAGAGAAAGTTCTTCGACTGAAGACTTTGGATTTCTGAAGACTTTCTGAAGACTTTGAAAGTGAAGAAATTGGTGTGACCTTGAAGACTTGGTATTCATACGAGGAACATGAAGCGTGAAGACTTTTGTTCTTGTAGTTTCATTTTCTCTTTCGAGTCATAGGAAACACCGTACTGTTAAAGGGGGTCGAGGAAATACTAAGGAAAAATTTCCATGTGATGCTCAACTCAAAATCCTACACCTACCAATCCCTTCGAGTGAAGCCATTGGAAATCTCATACAGTTCAGTCATATTCTTCAGTGACAGAGACGAAGTTCTTCTGGTCTCTGAGGAATTTGTTCTGACTGAGGAGTTAGGAATTCGCCAGTGCGGATTGCCTACACAGTGAGGAACATGATAGCCCTGAGGAATTTTTGCCTCAAAATTCCGACCATTGCTGTGCTACGCGCTAGCTGTTACAAAATATCTACCTACCTAACGGTCGTATCATTGAAGGGCATTTATGTCTTATCATGTCGGGCTGCTCCCTAGGCTATAAATAGCCGCCCCCTACAACCACTAGCTGGTTGGCTGCTCCGAGAGAAACTGACACTTGTCATTTGAGAGCATCCCATCCTCCGAGGACTTTGAGCGAAAATCATCAAGTGAGGAAAACCCAAACCCAAACACCTACAAACCCAAGTGATTGAGCATCACTGAAGAGATTGATCCTGCGTGGATCCGACGCTTGTTACCTTTGAAGACTGTGTTTCTTCCAGATGGTTAGGCGTCATGGTCTAGAGCATCCAAGAGGAATTGTGGATCGCCGAGTGACCGAGTTTGTGAAGGTTTGGAAGTCACCTGAAGACTTACCACGAGTGATTGGGCGAGGTCTATGTGACCTTAGCTCAAGGAGAATACGGTGAGGACTGTGTGTCCGGGACTGTGTGTCCTCAGGTTTAAATACCTAGCCGCTCCAACTAGACGTACAACGGAGACAGCCGTTGGAACTGGTGTACCAAATCATTGTCTTCACCAAGCTTACTGGTTCTATTTCCTCAACTCTTTCATTTCCTCATTACTGTGTTGTGTGCTTGTTCATATCTGTTTGAAGACTTTGACTGAAGACTTACTCAATTTCCTCAGTTCAATTTCTTCAGTCTATTTGTCTTCATCCTGTGTTATCCTGTGTTTACGCTTTCTGTACTCTGTGCTTGTCTTCATTTCATCATGAGAACCATGCTTGTGTTCTGTTATGTTTACTTTTGAGTACTTATTCCGCTGCAAGTAGTTCTTCGCTAAGAAATTTCCTCACCCACAAATTCCTCAGTGAAGAATTCATAAAAATCGCCTATTCACCCCCCCTCTAGTCGATATAACGCACTTCCATTCCCGCTTCGCTGGAGGCTCCCTTGTTGCCTTCTCTATGAAATCTGGTCCCAGCGGTAGTACCGCGGACCCCAGCGGTAGTACCGCTCGAGAGATACAAGCGGCAGTACTGCTCCATAGCGGTAGTACCGCCTGGAGCTCTCAGCCGTAGTACCGCTGCGGCTCCGCGTTCCTACCGCCCTGAATCGAGGGTGTCGCCTCTCGTGTCGGGTTTTGCGGCACTGGCAGCGGCAGTAGAGGCGGTAGTACCGCTCGTAAACGGTAGTACCGCCCTGGGTCTAGGTCCTGCTTCGCCTCTTGCTTTCTTCTATCTGGGCGGCAGTACCGCGAGGAGGAGCGGTAGTACCGCTCTGTGCGGGGCTGAGCGGGGGTAACGGTTGGATTGTTGCCCCCGTTATGAAAGGAGGTCTTCTTCCCCAAGTTGACTCACCTCTTTTCCCCCAAGCTCCATTGTTTCTTCAAAGCTCATGTTTGCCCGACCTCTCTCCCTAGCCAATCAAACTTGTTTGTTCTTTGGGGATTGGTTGATAAGGCCCAGATCTACACTTCCACCAAGAGAAATTTGATTCCCCCCACTAATCCCTTGCGGATCCTTTTACTCTTGGGTGTTTGAGCACCCTAGACGGTTGAGGTCACCTCGGAGCCATATTACATTGTGGTGCAGGTCCGTGGTTTCGTTGGGAGCCTCCAATTCGGCTGTGGAGAGAGCCCCAACCTTGTTTGTAAAGGTCCGGCCGCCGCCTCCAAGGGCACCAATAGTGGAATCACGGCATCTCGCATTGTGTGAGGGCGTGAGGAGAATACGGTGGCCCTAGTGGCTTCTTGGGGAGCATTGTGCCTCCACACCGCTCCAACGGAGACGTACTTCCCCTCAAAGGAAGGAACTTCGGTAACACATCCTCGTCTTCACCGGCTCCACTCTTGGTTATCTCGTACCTTTACTTGTGCAAGCTTATATTGTGTTGCATCTCTTGCTTGCTTGTGTGCTTGTTGTTGTTGCATCATATAGGTTGCTCACCTAGTTCTATATCTAGTTGCATCATATAGGTTGCTCACCTAATTGCTCACCTAGTTGTATATCTAGACAACCTTCGGTAACACATCCTCAAAGGCAGGACTTCCACACCTTGACCTCAAGTGAAGTGTTGGATGAGTTTGTGGCAATGAGGATCTTGGATAAAACCGCCGACAATGCGGTGTTACGTTCTCAAAGAGCAAAGAAGCCCAACCTTGCCTTGAAGGCCAAGGATAGTGTGGAAGAAGAGGATGAAGAGGAAGAAGAGGAGAGCAATCCCGAAGATACAAAATATGCTTATCATGAGCACATGGATCTCGCTTCAAGGCAATTTTGGAGCAAGAAGAACACGAGACCCAACTTTAACAAGAACAACACAAGTGGCGCTAAGGGCAAGCAACGAGTGAGGACTTGCTATAATTGTGGCAATGTGAGTCACTTTGTTGCGGAGTGCCCATATGAGAAGAGGGAAGAAAATGGTGGCAAGCTCATCTGAAAAGACAAGGCCAAGTCCGTCCCCAACAAGAGCAACTTCACCAAGAAGACTCCTCCTAAGGGGTTGGTGGCACAAGAAGAGTACAATGAGGATGATGACGATGAGTCGATTTCCCTGGCCTCCGTTGCCATTGCGACAACTCCACGGGTGTCTCTCTTCGACTCACCCAATCAGAACATCACCGCCAAGTGCCTCATGGCTAAAGTCACCAACAAGGTGACCCCCAACATCAAAACTACCATCATTACTAATCCTTCTTTGACGGATTGCATTGATGAACATGAGGGGCCTAACGAGGAGTAAAATGAATTTAAGTCTTTTATGAGTAAGCTCAAGGGTAAATCCAAGAAGCACTTCGTTGCTCTCTTGGAACAACTTGGTGAAGCCAATGACATGATCGAGGCTCATGAATAAACCATCTCTAAGATGGAGGGGCATAGTCGTGACTATGCCGATGAGATTTCGGATCTCTCTTATGCTCTTGAGGAAGAGCGCGGTCACCGTTTGGCTCTTGAGGAGTCACACAACGATGAACATGCTAAATTAAAGAAAGATCTTGATCATGCTATTGTTGTATCTCGTGTGCTAAATTCCGAGATGGCCAAACTTGGAGTTGATCTTGCTAGACTCAAGGAGGAGTTTGATATACTTGACAAGGCCCACAAGGCCTTGAAGGGTACTCATGCTAGTCTTAAAGAGTCTCATGATCAACTCCAAGTGAAGCTAACCAAGGAGAAAGCCACTTTTCCTCATATGGTTTTAATTGATAATGCAAATGCTACTAACCCTTGTTGTGAGCATTTGCATCTTGTTGAGGAGAATGCAAAGTTGAAGGATCAACTTGAGAAAGGCCTTGTGTCATGCATACAAGGTGAGAAGAACCTCAACGACCTTTTGAGCAATCAAAAGGAAGTTGTGGCCAAGGAAGGAATTGGGTTCACGCCCAAGTCCAAGAATAAGAAGAAGAATGACAAGGCCAAACGACCTCCTCCTCTCAAGCAAACTTTTGTGAAGGAGGGAGAGGGTGCTTCTAAAGAGAAGAAGAACAATGTCAAGGGTGGCGGTGTCAAGAAGGGAAATACCACCCCTTCCAACAAACCGGCGACTTTAACCCTTCTTATGTGTTCTGTCGGGCTAGTGATGGACATGTTTATGCTAAATTTGTTGGTTCTCCTTATGAGTACATTGAGTGGTCTATTTGGGTTCCTTAGACCCTTGTTACTAACATCAAAGGACCCATTACAAAATGGGTACCTAAAACCAAGCATTGATCTCTTTGTAGGTGTTTGCTTCCGGTGGGGGATCATGGTTGCTCGATAGTGGAGCCACAAATCATATGACTGGGAGCAAGGACTTGGTGGTGGACGTGCACAAGATTCCATCTATGCCCACCAATGTCGAGTGGGGTGATGCCTCGTCCTCTAAGGTATTGGGACTTGGCAAGGTTGTCATTTCTCATGATCGAGAAAGTCATGCTTGTTGAGTCCCTTGCATACAATTTACTTTGAGTTCGTCAACTTGCACTCATGGGCTTTGCCACTTTCTTTGATATTGATATCGTGGCCCTCTTGTGGATCAAGACTCTTAAAGTAGCCTTTGTTGGGCATGTCGAGAACGGTCTCTATGTGATTAACTTTTTGGAGCGACCCACTAAGACCGCGACATGCCTAATGGCTAAAGTTGATGTGGGATGGCTTTGGCATCACCGTTTAGCCCATGTCAATATGAGATCTTTGCAAAGTCTTCTCAAGGGGGACCATGTTCGTGGACTAACAAATGTTAGTTTTGCTAAAGATCGTGCTTGCAGTGCTTGTATCGAAGGAAAGCTACATGAGAAGGCTCACCCTCCCACAACTATCATTTACTCGAAGAGGCCTTTGGAGCTCCTTCACTTGGATCTCTTTGGGCCTCCATCCTTTGATAGTCTTGGAGGTAGAAAGTATTGCTTGGTGATTGTGGGTGATTATTCAAGATACACTTGGGTGTACTTCTTCAAGAGGAAGAGTGAGACCCAACAAACCGTCATTGATTTTGCAAATGAAGCTCAACGCCAACACAATGCAAAGATCTTGACGATAAGAAGTGACAACGGCACCGAGTTCAAGAACTACACCTTGGATGAGTTTCTTAGTGATGAGGGATCAAGCATCAATATTCCGCACCTTACACCCCTCAACAAAATGGTGTAACAGAGAGGAAGAACCGGACGTTGATGGATGCGGCAAGAACCATGATGGCGGAGTTCAAGTCCCCATAAAACTTTTGGGCCGAAGCCATCAACACCGCGTGTCATGCATGCAATCAGCTCAATCTCCGCAAAGCCTTGAACAAGACTCCTTATGAGATACTCACCGGTAACAAGCCCAGCCTCAAGTACTTCCGGGTGTTCGGGTGTAAGTGTTTCATTCTCAAGAAAGGTGTTTGTTTGTCTAAATTTGAGGCAAGAGCTTATGAGGGCATATTTGTTGGTTATGCTACAAACTCTCATGCTTACGGTGTCCTCAATAAGTCCACGGGACTTATTGAGGAGACGTGTAACGTGGAGTTTGATGAGAATAACGGCTCCCAAGTAGAGAAAAGTAGTACTTGTGATGTAGGTGATGAAATTCCTCCCCAAGCCATAAGAAGAATGGATGTTGGTTTTATCCTACCCATTGAGGAACCCCTTGTGGCCGAAGGAGAAGGACAATGTTCCACTCAAGTGGAACCATCACCAACCCAAGACCCACATGCTTCCGAAGAACAAAGTGAAGGCCCTCATCCTCTTGAACAAGACCAAGGGCAAGATCAACCTCAAGTTGGTGTTGAACCTCCAACTGATGCCCAACGTCAAGTTCTCTCCTCCGAGCAAGTTCAAGATCAAGAGCAACTTCAAGATCAAGAACAAGCTCTTGACGAAGCTCAAGATGATCAAGTTACTGCTCCTCATCTCACTCCTGAGGAGGAATTGGAGCGTCGTGCCGCCAAGATTGCATCCAAGCTCTCTACCAAGGGCCATCTCATGACAAATGTGCTTGGAAGCATCCGAAAGGGGGTAAGCACTCATAGACAATTAGCAAACTATTGTGAACATCACGCGTTTGTCTGTTGTGTTGAACCCCAAAAGGTCTATGAGGCGCTCGAGGATCCGGATTGGCTTAATGCCATGCATTAAGAACTCAACAACTTTGAGCACAACAAGGTGTGGAGATTGGTGCCAAGGCCAACGGGGAATCATAATATCATTGGAACTAAGTGGATATTCAAGAACAAGCAAGATGCTCATGGTATTATCGTTCGCAACAAGGCCCGATTGGTAGCACAAGGCTACTCCCAAGTCGAGGGTATCGACCACGGTGAAACCTTTGCTCCTGTTGCTCGCCTTGAATCCATTCGCATGTTGATTGCTTATGCTTCTTATCATAACTTTAAGTTGCAACAAATGGATGTGAAGAGTGCTTTTCTTAATGGTCCTATTAATGAGTTGGTGTATGTCAAACAAACCCCCGGGTTCGAGGATCCCTATTTCCCTGATCATGTGTACCATATCGATAAGGCACTCTATGGCCTTAAACAAGCCCCACGTGCGTGGTATGACCACCTTACCGAGTTGTTGCAAGATCGTGGGTTTGAAATTGGGAAAATCGACCCCACTCTTTTTACTAACAAGGTCAAAAGGGAGTTGTTTGTGTGCCAACTATATGTTGATGATATTATCTTTGGTTCCCCTAACAAAGCTTTCAATGAGGAATTTGCCGCTCTCATGACCTCAAAGTTCAAGATGTCCTCGATGGGAGAGTTGAAGTTCTTCCTCGGGTTCGAAGTCAAGCAAAGAAGAGAAGGAACCTTCATCAACCAAGCCAAATACACTCAAGACATGCTCAAGAGATTCAAGCTAAGTGATGTCAAGCCGGTTTCCACTCCAATGCCCGTCAAATGCCAACTTGACATAGATCCCAATGGTAAAGCGGTGGATCAAAAGGTATATCGTTCCATGATTGGCTCCTTGCTTTACCTTTGTGCATCTAGACCGCATATCATGTTCAGTGTGGGAATTTGTGCATGATTTCAAGCCACACCTAAGGAAAGCCACTTTGTGGCGGTCAAGCGAATCTTTCCATATGTGGCTCACACCCCAAACTTTGGATTATGGTACCCAAGAGGAGCAAACTTCGATCTTGTAGTCTATTCGGACTCTGATTGGGCGGGAGACAAAGTGGATAGGAAGTCCACATCCGGAGGGTTCCAATTTCTTGGGTGTTCTTTGGTGAGTTGGTCTTCTAAGAAGCAAAGTTGTGTGTCTCTCTCGTCCACCGAAGCGGATTATGTGGCCGCCGGTAGTTGGTGTGCACAACTTCTTTGCATGAGGCAAACTTTAAAGGATTACGGTGTCATTTGTGACAAAGTGCCTCTTTGGTGTGACAATGAAAGTGCCATCAAGATTTCTCTCAACCCGGTGGAACACTTCAAGACGAAGCATATTGAGATCCGGTATCATTTCATCCGGGATCACATTAGGCGAGGGGAGATCGAGCTCAACTATGTCACCACCCATGATAACCTTACAGATATCTTCACGAAACCCTTGGATGAAGCAAGATTTTGCGAGTTAAGGCATGAGCTAAATATCATTGATTCGAGCAATGTGGCTTGAACCTTTGCACACCCCACCACACTCTTCGTGATGTCTTGTTTAGGTGTAGGCATGGACATAGGGGGAGTGTTGTTCTCTCAATGAACTCTCCCTCCCCCCATTATGCATACATTCATCAAGTCTTTCACATTAGCCATTTTTGATGGTACTTGTGCTTCAAAGTCGAGTTTTGGTCATGGGACCAAGGTTACCTTCGCGGCGCCATACCTCTTGACTCAAACATAGGTGGCCTCGGCCACCGCCCTCTCTTGAAGAGGTGTGTGTTTCTTGTCCTCTCGTGTGTGTTCTCGTTGCTTTGTGATTGTTCCCTCTTCTTGCCGTTTGTTTTTCCTTTCTTTTTGAGCTTAGCCTTTTTTGTGTCTAGTCTTTGGGGTCTGTGGTGGGCGGTACTACCGCTGGTGGTGCGCGGTACTACCGCTTGTGTTGACAAGCGGTACTACCGCCCACCCGAGCGGTACTACCGCTGCGGGTGGGACGAGGGGGTTATGTCGGGGCAGGGGGAGGTTTCTTCTCCCCCATACCCATTCGCACAACCCACTCGTTCCTCTTCGTCTCTCCAGCGCCGACTCACCGCAGGAGGGCTCCGGCGGGCCGCCGTCTCCGGGCCGTCCCTCTCCATTCCCTTCGGTGGAGTCGATCCCCACCCCGTCCTCTTGCCACGGATGCCGGTATTGCCCCCATTCCCTTTCTCTTCTTGCCTAGATTTCAGATCTAGTGTTTTAGGGGCAATAGTTGTTGCATCTCTCGATTTTTGGCTAAATCAAGGCTTGAGTAGGTTGGAGAAGACGACTAGACTATTTGAATTTGGCATCCCGGTAGTGCCGGATTTGACCACGGCAGTAGGGAACCGCCGTTTCCCCGTCTCGAGCGGTACTACCGCCCCCTTGGAGCGGTACTACCGCTAGAGCGGTACTGCTGCTTAC
This sequence comes from Triticum aestivum, assembly GCF_018294505.1. Taxonomy (NCBI): domain Eukaryota; kingdom Viridiplantae; phylum Streptophyta; class Magnoliopsida; order Poales; family Poaceae; genus Triticum; species Triticum aestivum. The sequence goes on along the minus strand of NC_057799.1, from coordinate 160,370,428 downwards.
TGATCGCGGTACTACTGCCGGATGCCCACTTCCATCATAGTCCTGCAACTTTTGAGCCATGTTGTTTTGTTTGGTGGCTTACGTTTGTTCTTTCGTGTTGTCTCTTCTGTCCGTGTGTTTGGTTCCAGGTGATGGCCCCTCTGAGCAGCATGTCCGGCGTGTCAACCTCGGGCGTTCAACTTCAAAGCGCTATCGTACCTCTGAGACTGCGACTGCTTCCTCAAGTGTTCCTCCTCCTTCTCAGCACAAGAAGACTACTGCCCACAGGCCAAAACCTAGGAGCAAGACTATGACAGAGATGAATGCCAAGGAATTCTGGGAAAGGCGTCGGCGCAACCCCTATGCGGAAGGTCAAGAACCCACTTTGGTCAACCGCCCGTTCTAGAACCGTTTTCAATATGCCATCTACTTTGATGTGATCAAATCACAGAAGAATCTCTATGTTGATGTTCACACCATCGACATTGACTTTATGGAGAAGGATCCTGCTTACTTTGGTGATGCCCTACAGATGTGTTCTCAGTTGAACATCCTCAGGATCATGCAGTTCAACAAGGATTTTGATGCGGATTTGGTGGCTCAGTTTTATGCCACGGTCCATCATGGAACAGATGAGGAAAGGACTCTGACTTGGATGACAAATGGCAGGCTGCTCTCTGTCAACTGGAAGGCATTCATGGAGTTACTTGAAGTTGAAGATCAAGGTCTTGAGAACCCAGTTGGCTTTCGCCCTCACCGCAATGGAACTTCCACTCACAAGCAATCTCTCTGGCCCCACTATACTTTGAAGATTAACCCCGTGACTAAGAAGGAGACCTATGAGCTGCCTGCCTATATGGACATTCTTCATCGCATCTTCTAAGAGACTCTCTTCCCTCGCATTGGGAACTTGGATATGGTTCACTCCTTTCTCGTAGACATGCTTCTTTTCTGCCAGCATGAGAAGGAAGAAAACACTGGAGAATCACTGGATGTCTCTCATGTCATGTGGTCTGAACTCGTCTCGCCATCTCTGAGCGCAAGTGCCCAATCTATGGTCCGTTCATCATGTTACTCATTGAGAAGGCATGGGCACGTGTGTATCCTAATGTTGTGCTGGAGACTGGTGAGTTGATCTCTCATGAGATCAAGCGTCTGCGGAAGAAGGGGAACTGGGGCACCCCAGCTTCTAAGTCTAGGATTCCATCTAGAGCTGCTGACATGGAGCCCGAGTTTGAGGCTGATGTTGACGATGATGCAGATTATGAGCCCTCTGGAGTGGAGACCTCATGGGCAAAGAAGATCAAGCGCAAGATGAAGAAACTCTTCTGCATAGATTCTCATGGACAGTATATGGCTCATGTGTCTGAGAAGAAGGCCAGGAGCCGTCACAAGGAGCTCATGCGTCAGTTGGGTGCAACCGTTGCCAGCGGATCTGAGGGAAAGATCACTGATGAGGAGGAGTCGGTTCATCAGCACTGCCCGTGGACCGATTCAGACACCGAGCAGTTTCCTACTGATGATGGCAGTGCAGACGATCCCACTAGGATGTGATGATGGCGACCCTCAGTTTGCTATCACCTGGAGCTGTAGCAGCGCTCTTTGCCTTTTTGGTGTCTCGATGCCAAAGGGGAGAGAGCTTAGGGATTTGTCGTTGTCGAGTTGCAAGCGTGTGTTTGTGTGGCGTGTTTGCCTTGCCTGTCTTTCTCGCAAACTCTTTTCTCGTCTTTGGCATTTGTTTGGTTTATGTTTGTGAGACCCGGTACCCTATCATATGGTGTGAGACATATGCTACCTTATCCTTTTATTATCTAGTTTGTCGAGTACCTTGGTAGTATGTGAGTTGCCTGCTTATCCTGTTATATTCTTTACTCACTCCTACTCTTATGCATCCGAGCTTTATATGCTCCATTTCCTGTTGCTAATGCTGTCAGACTATAAAATATAGGGGGAGTGTTGATCCTAATCTATGTGCTTTGCTTTCCAAAGACACCTCTAATTAGGTGCACACATTCAGGGGGAGCTCCGTCCATATTTTGTAGTTTTGGGTTTCATTTACTTTCTTGTCTTACCTTTTGTGCAAATCCCGTGTTGTCATCAATCCACCAAAAAGGGGGAGATTGTTAAGGCATGTCTCTCTCTAAGTAGTTTTGGTGATTGATGACAATGTCTTTGCGGACTAATCGTGTGCGTTGAGTATTTCAGAGATTCATCCTTTGGCACGAGACGATTCCCTCCCATCGGAGTTTGAAGCAAAGACGGTGTAGCTCTTTCGATTCGGTTTTGGTGGACTTGTGTCGTAGGAGTCACCGTACTATCAAGAGGGGGCCGCATTGGTTAGGCTAGGGTGGAATCAACACGTACACATCCCCTTTGCACCCTCTGAGCCTTCCTGCTTCGTTGGAGCCTCCCTTCTTGCCTTCTCTGTGAAATCTGGTCCCAGCGGTAGTACCGCGGACCCCAACGGTAGTACCGCTCAAGAGCTACAAGCGGCAGTACCGCTTCATAGCGGTTGTACCGCTTGGAGCTCTCAGTCGTAGTACCGCTGCGGCTCCGCGCTCGTACCACCTTGACTCGAGAGTGTTGCCTCTCGTGTCAGGTTTTGCGGCACTGGCAGCGGCAGTAGAGTTTGTAGTACCGCTCGTAAGCGGTAGTACCGCCCTTACCAGCGCTGCTAGTACCGCCCTGGGTCCAGGTCTTGCTCTGCCTCTTGCTTTCTTCTGTCTGAGCGGTAGTACCGCGAGGGGGAGCGGGGTAGTACCGCTGGCCCCAGCGGTAGTACCGCTGCCCCCAGCGGTAGTACCACTCTGTGCGGGGCTGAGCGGGGGTAACGGTTGGATTGTTGCCCCCCTTATAAAAGGAGGGCTTCTTCTCCAAGTTGACTCACCTCTTTTCCCCAAAGCTCCATTGTGGCTCCAAAGCTCATTGTCGCACGATCTCTCTCCCTAGCCAATCAAACTTGTAGATTCTTTGGGGATTGGTTGAGAAGGCCCAGATCTACACTTCCACCAAGAGAAATTTGATCCCCCCCACTAATCCCTTGCGGATCTTGTTACTCTTGGGTGTTTGAGCACCCTAGAGGTTGAGGTCACCTCGGAGCCATATTCCATTGTGGTGAAGGTCCGTGGTTTCGTTGGGAGCCTCCAATTCGGTTGTGGAGAGAGCCCCAACCTTGTTTGTAAAAAGTCCGGTCGCCGCCTCCAAGGGCACCAATAGTGGAATCACGGCATCTCGCATTGTGTGAGGGCGTGAGGAGAATACGGTGGCCCTAGTGGCTTCTTGGGGAGCATTGTGCCTCCACACCGCTCCAACGGAGACGTGCTTCCCCGCAAAGGAAGGAACTTCGGTAACACATCCTCGGCTCCACTCTTGGTTATCTCGTACCTTTACTCGTGCAAGCTTATATTTTGTTGCATCTCTTGCTTGCTTGTGTGCTTGTTGTTGTTGCATCATATAGGTTGCTCACCTAGTTGCATATCTAGACAACCTACTTTGATGCAAAGTTTAAATTGGTAAAGAAAAGCAAAAAAATTGTTAGTTGCCTATTCACCCCCCTTCTAGTCAACTACATCGATCCTTTCAGGAACTATGAAGAAGGTCAGCTCCTGCACGGCGACGTCGCCGGGATCGTTACTGCTTGTCACCTCCATTTCCACCTTGATGGCGTCGGTCCTGCCTTTGGGCTCCCCCGGTGGGCCATTCGCCCACAGCTTGGCCACGTAGTGTGGCAGTGGGGACACCCCCTCTCTGATGCAGACGACCGACACGGCGATAGGCGCGCCGATGTTGAGCACGTCCCTGACCAAGAAAAACGTGCGGCCGTCCTCCTTCACGAATAGCAAGAGCCGTGGCTCCGACAATGGCACTTGCAACTGGAGCACCTTGCCTTACTGGATCCTGTGCACGAGCATGGGATGCAGGGTGCTAATGTGGTGGAAAAGCGCCGGCGGCGGGCCTTCGTAGCCGCACACGAGCACAGGGCATTTGCAGGGCGCGAGCGGACACACGCTCTGGTGATCGGCGAGCTTGTGGTAAGTGACGTAGAGCCCACAACCTTCGTGCGGGCACTCCATCCTCACCGAGGAGAGGACAGCGTCCACCATTGTGTTCCGCACGTCAAAGCCACCGCCTCGCTCGCACTTCTGGCACTGCCGCTGGTTCCCGAGGCGCTCGCCGCGGCAATCCGCGCAGGCCAGGTGCCCTCCCTTTCACTGCACAAATCAATCGAACATCAAATCAATCAAGAAACCTGCACCTTGCTCGATCAGCCGAAGGGACAAGGTGTATTCGAACCTCATACACTGGAGGCTTCAAGGGGCGCAGGCACAAGCGACTGTGGAGCAAGGTGAGGTCCATCGAGACCATAGAGAGCCCCATCGTCGGGTCCTGTTCCGTTGGCATGATCTCGCCCTCCTCGTGCACAACCATCTCTCGCTTTAGGTCCGGGACTATACAAAGCTTTACCGTCACATATTCATCTCTACTCTCTACTCTTATAAAAAACCGAGTTGGTGATGATGGTGTGCCTGCCATCTTGTAATATAGACCGTCCGATCTATATCCGACGGATAGAAAGCAAACTATGACAATTTTACAAAAGATACCCGCACCTCTCTCCACATTTACAGATAAGGCCTTGCCTCGTTCATCCTTATTTCCCACAACCTCATTGGGAGCAATTAAAAAAGAAAGTCTCTGGAACAATCTGGCATGGTGGCCGCTACCGGCGCCGTCCATCCCCATGCCTCCGCCTAGTCCGACCACCAGTCACCACCACGCCCCACTCCTCCTCACCTTATCTCTCATCTTTCTCGAGATATCATTTTTTTGATGAAATTATCAAGATATCATTTTTCTGATAAAATTCTCAAGATATCATTAGTTTTTACACATGGGATTACTCCTGCATGGGTCAATCACAACAGGTGTTTTGTAAAAAAAATGCATCTTGATGTTCTATGCAATGCACGGGCATCTTGTTAGTACTACTTCAAGGTGTATTAAATCAACACATGCAAGTATCAAAAGGAAAGTCACGACATGCATGCATGCATTGTAATTAATGCATTGGTAAACGCAAATTATTTGAAATATATCGAGTGCACTGCTTTGATGTGTTGCGTCAACTCGTACAACAACGAGAAGTTTGATTACAACGCCCTCTCCCTCGTGGACTGAGCTCTGGTGCCTTAACGGCACCTGCCTTTGGCTGTATGATAGGTGGGCCAGCAACCTGTTGGGCCCACCTGTCATACACCCAAAGGCAGGTGCAGTAAGTCAATGAAGCCGCGTCCCTCCCTCGCCCATGAGCGTGGTGACTCGCAAGACTAGGAGAAGCTTTCGCTACACGCTCTCCCTCCCGCACGTGGTGGACATGCAGCAGTTCATTCTGTGTTAGATGGCCAGAAGCATACTCGTTAGTACTCCACTGCAATAGTACCATCATTGTTCGACTTCCCGAAGAGGCGAAGAGCCAAGCGCAGCCCAGACGTTCGTGTGGCAGTTTCATGTGTAGAGTAGTCTAGGATAGCGTGTACCGTGCCTCTAAGCTTAAAATCGTTGGGGCTGGCTCCATGCTATGAGGCCGTCTCGAAGCATTTTTTATTAAAATAATCTTCTGGACCTACCTGTCTTCCTGGTGATTGTAGTTTGCATGCTCATCTAGTCAAGACATAAATATATATTTTAATTTGTGGTGGGCTAAATGTTAGAGGTTGCAGCAAATATATTGTACACTTCGGGTATTTTAGCCAAGTTTAGAGGCAAGCATGTGGGGCCAGTGCTATGATGTGTCGCATCAACTCGTACACTGAGGAGAAGCTTGATTTTACTACTACACGCCTTCTCCCTCGCCCATGCGCGCGGTGGCTCGCAGACGAGGACAGGCTTTTGCTTACTACAACAAGCTATCCCTCCCACACGCGGTGGACGTACATGCATCAGTTGATTCGATACTGTAGAAGTAGTAACATCATTGTTTGTCTTCTCAAAGAGGCGAAGAGCCAAGCGCAACCCGTATGTGGCAGTTGCAAACGCTCGCGTGTCAGTCTTTGTGTAGGGGTGGGGCGTGGTGCGGAGCCTTGGAGCACGCATATAGCCAGGCTCTTGCATCAGACAAAATTGCTATGTAAGCAGGCTATAAGCCCACTATTGTAGTATACTAGTACCTCCTTTCCTGTTTATAGGGCTCAATTCAAATATCTCATCAACCAAGGTAGATGGTGTGTGGTGGAATAATTTTTGTAGTTTGCAAAAACACTCAATTAATGCACTCGTTTTCCTCAAAAAATTATGTTTACCAATGCATTAATTGCAATGCATGCATGCATGAAGTCCATGCATTGGTTAATTTTCTCTTAATACTTGCATGCAATGATTTAATGCACCTTGAAATCTAAACATGTGGTAGGGAACCATCAAATTGAGACTTATAAAATGAGAAATTTATAATTTTGAGATAAGCCCTATAAACCGAAAAGGAGTATTTGCCTTTCCAGATATTTCAACAAGTGACTACACCCTAAATGAGTACATATGGAGCAAAATGAGTGAATCTACACCATAAATAAATACGTAGTTCTCTCGTTTTCCTCTGCGCCTTGGTTGCGGTGCACAATATTGAGTATACTATACTACTACTGACTAGTCTCTTTTTGACACGCATTTACGTTGATACAGCTTGAATGCCAATGCCGCAGAGGGTAGCGGTTCCCGAAACGTTGAAAGGTCAATGATGCCTCCGCACTCAATTAGCATGCAGAGGTAGGAGTAAGTAATTGGAGAAGCGGAATGGAGCCAGCACGATGTGAATGCAATGCAGTTTGGACTCTCCTACAAAGGCACCCCACCACTCCAATCCATCTACTCCTAGTCTCTGTGCAACACTGCCCACTCCAATCCAAGACCAAGACCAAGAGACCAGAAGGCACAAGCACCCATGGCGTTAATGGACGCGTGCGCCAGTCGGCTGTGCCAGGTCGTCCAACACGCAGACCTGCGGCCCCGCACCGCGCAGCGTTTCCATACGGTGCTGGCGACCGCCGGCGTCATAGCCCTCGTCGACCCCGGCTTCGCCTCTCGCATGTGCCAGATGATGGTCGACTCCATCCGTAGGTTCACCACCATCAAGAAGCGCGCGGACGACCTTGCCGTACTACTCCAGCTCGCGTGCCCAGGCTCCTCGTTGCCTGCCACCCTCATCGGCCTCCAAGGTGACAAACTCTTTGAAGCACTGGTGGCCCTGCAGGTGCCAGAGGTCGCGACGAAGAATGTGCACCTCGAGGCCGCGCTCACCGCGTAGCGCCTCGCCATGCAAGAAACCGTCGATCTGCACATCATGTCTACGAGGAAATCGTCTACATAGGCCACTAGAAGGCCAGCGAGGATAGAAAGACGTTGGCCTTCTTCCAGCGGCTGGAATCTTTGGACGCCATTCTTCAGAAGCACGTCGACCTGGCCATGAAAGCCGCTGCTACTTAGCCATCATTCGGTGGGCCGGCGCCCTGAGTCGAGGAGGTGGACGTCCTTGATGGATGCATCTTTCTTCTTGCCTCCTGTAAGCAACACTGCATCGCCTTGTGGCCTTAATGTTTTATTAGTAGTATATGGCATTTTTATTCCGGTCGTAAATGACATGTGTGATCCCTTGCTCTTATTTGGCGTTAATTATATGTAGTATCACTGTCTTCGACCTGGTGTACTACCTAGGTCCTGGTTTATTAGTCCCTTTTGTAATTTGTGCTAAATTTTGACCAAAGATTTAACACACAAAATATTAGTGCATGTCAACAAAAATTATATCATTTTATTTGTATTTGAACATAGTTTTCAATGATATAATTTTGGTGACATGCATGAACCTTTTGTTAGTCAAATTTATGGTCAAAATTTGGCACAGCTTATGACGGGGAGCAATAAACCAGGAGGAGGTAGACTGGTCCGTCACTATCGTGTTTTGTGTCTAATTTTGACCTCAGCGACCCAACCTACATGGAGGGAGTGCTGTATATATTGGCGCGACAACCAAACTTATAAAGTATATTCAAAACTGAGCGTTACTACAAGTCACGAGTTCAAAACGAGAAAGTGGAACAAGTACGGCATGCCTGTGCCATTCGCGTCGCACCCCACACGGTCGCGTTGCACAATGGTAACTAGTCCCTTCTTGACCCGCATTTAGAGAAGCAGAATAGAGCCAGCACGATGTGAATACAACAGAGTTTGGACTCTCATATAAAGGCGCCCCACCACTCCAATCCATCTACTCCTAGTCTCTGCGCAACACTGCTCACTCCAATCCAAGACCAGGTGACCAGAAGCCACAAGCACCTATGGAGGCGATGGACAAGAGCGGCAGTCGGCTCTGTCAAATCATCCAAGACGCCGGCCTGCGGCCCCGCACCGCGCAGAGTTTCCAGAAGGTGCTGGTGACCACCGGCGTCGTAGCCCTCGCCGACGCCGGCTTCGCCTCTCGCATGGACGACATGATGGTCCACTCCATCCGCAAGTTCACCGTCGTCAAGAAGAGTGTGGACGACCTTGCCGTACTGCTCCAGCCCGCGCGCCCAGGCTCCTCCTTGCCTGCCACCCTCATCGGCCTCCATGGTGACGAACTCTTTCAAGCCCTGGTGCCCCCGCAGGTGCCAGAGGTCGCGACGAAGAATGTGCACCTCGAGGCCACGCTCGCCACGCAGAGCCTCGCCATGCAAGAAACAGTCGACCTACACATCCACGTCTGCGAGGAAATTGTCTACATAGGCCACTACAAGGCCGGCGAGGACAGAAAGACCTTGGCCTTCTTCTAGCGGCTGGAATCTTTGGACGCCATTGTTCAGAAGCACGTCGACCTGGCCACGAAAGCCGCTGCTACTTAGCCCGTTCGGTGGGCCGGCGCCCTGAGTCGAGGAGGTGGACATCGTCGATGGATGCATCATTCTTCTTGCCTCCTGTAAACAGCACTGCATCGCCTTGTGATGTTTTATTAGTAGTATATGGCATTTTATTCCAGTCATAACGTTTTCACTGTGAGGTGGGGCCGCAGTTGAGTAAACCGACCATCGGCAAATCCCCACCCCACCCACCGCGCATCGGCTGAGTTTAGAAATAGAAGAGAGAAACGACGGAGAAGAGCTAGCTGTAGCACGGATGTCGTTGTCAGATGGGACTCGTGTTGATAAAATAGGAGTACTGAGCACTCGTACCTCTTTTTTAGGGAAAAAGTAGTCGTACGTCTAGTACCACTAGCTGGGTGCGTGCGACCTATACCTATCATCACTTTAGGTCTCCTTTTCGAACCGCAGCAAAGCTTCATAGTACATATTTTTTCATGCAGTTATCCTCCTATATGTACTCATAGGCTATTTCCACGTGCGCCCTTTCGCCGACATGTGGGACATAGAGCATCTGGGTCGTAGTGCATGCACGACTCGGAGCATATGCCGGGGTACTTTACATTTTAGACCTCACGAATTACGTGCAAACCCCCCGCAGAAGAATAAATAAGTAAATGAATTACTACATGAAACCGGATTATTTTCATAGAAACCGGAGCACGTTCATTAAATTTTGGACATAACACGTTTATAAAAAAACGACTGGACCTAAACCATTCTAAGGGCCTCTTTGATTCGCAGGGTACTGAAAACACGGGAATGGGGAAAGTATGATGGCGATTAACCGAGACGAGGAGAACTCTAACTCAGTTAGAGGTTAGAGTTAGATTCTAACCCTGAACTAACCCTGAACTAACTCTAACCAAAGAGGTGTATGGATGGCAGGGTTAGATTGACAATAAATGCTCTTTCTCAATCATTTGACTACTTTGGACCCTATTTCTTGCCGGATTTGGTGTGCCGGGCTCTTGTGTGTCCTCCTCCCGCTCACAATTGACATAAATGAACCATCTTTACAAATCAAGCATACAAAACATGATAAATTTTACTTTGTCCAAACAAATGAGATATCCCACTTAAACATACAAGTCGTCAATCAAGCTTCACAAAAAACTACACTCCATGAAACAAAGCATGAGCTAACTCATCACTTAAGTCATTCATGATAGGGAGGGAGCTCCTCACGCGCCCAGGGAGGAGCTCGTCATCATCGCTCTAGAGGAAGGCTCTGTAGAGCCCAAGCCCTGGGAACCGCTCCGACGCTGGCGCTTGCGAGTTGAGGCCGACACCGGCATGGGTAGCAGGGCCGCTTGGCGACGACTGCGAACCAAATCTTTGGGCCTCTAGAAATAATGCAAGCCTGAAACTGAAATATCTAGAAAGGTGAACTGAATCTTTGGGCCTCTAGAAATAATGCAAGCCTAAAACTGAAATACCTAGAAAGGTGAACTGAATCTTTGGGCCTCTAGAAAGATTTATTACCTCCTCAAGAAGCATCAAACAATTCCATGCGTGCACCACGAATCTATACCAAGTTTAATCAGGATCTACTTTTCTAAATCAGAATTAGCGCTAGAGCGAGCAAGATCAATGATATGGATGTGAGACAGAGAAGGAACGGACAAACTCACCCCTCTCGCGACCTCCCTGGTAGATGCGCCGCCGCCGCGCACGACAGAGGGAGAAAAACGACCGGTGAAGTGGGAGCAGGGCGAGCTTCGGAGGCCGGAGGGAGAGGGCGGCCGGAGGAGGGAGAGGGCGAGCAGCGGAGTGACGCTTGGGCGGGCGGCGCGATGGGGAACAGAGAGGAGTCGTGCGAGGGGGGGGGGTCGGAGGGAGCGATCTGGTGCGGGCAGGGGAGATTTTTTAGTTCTCTTTTAGTGGGACCGAGGAGAACTAACCCAATTAGAACCTCTCCACCGGGCTAGTTTTTTTAGCTGGGTTAGATCAAACTAGCTCAAACGAACCCCTCCTATTTGGATACTTTGAGGCTATTTCAACCCAAACTAGCTCTAACTCAGGGATCCAAACAAAGAGGAGTAGTACTGTACATGCTACAGTCTGGACGGTGGCACATTGTTTTTATGGCCATATCACCACATTGTTTTCTACTGCTGGTTCACTGGGCTGCCGTGGTTTGCACTGCTGGTTCACTGGGCTGCCGTGGTCCGCACTCCTCCGACGTGAGTAGTAGCACTAGTATATAAACTATACATACCGCATGATTCTTTGCTCCTTCTTACTACGTACTTTGCCGACATGTGGGAGAGCCAGCATCTGGGTCGACGTGTCATGCACCAGATTAGAGTGTGGAATGGAAGAGGGGCATCACCGCGGTCGTAGCGCTAGTAATTCATGACTATAGTGAGTAGTCATATCACAAGTCTTTCCAGCAGTAACACGCCGTCAAATCGCATAGCCTGACCTTTCAAGCAGTAAGTAAGTTGAATCCCCTACTCCCTCACTCTCCTCGCCTCTCTGTCAAACCGCCTACGCGAAAACGGTCGCGCGTACTGCCCGGGAAAAGCCCCGCCCTCAACTTTTAACTACGCGAAAATAGTTCGAGCTCGTCCGTTCTATATAGATACTAGTACTGTATGTTTATTCACCCGTGGGGTTGTTCAATGAATGGAGGGCCGGGGAGCACAAGTGAACAATAATACTACTAGTAAGTAGGAGTCATACAGTTAGTCACATTAAATAGAGAGTTTCTTTTCTTTAATGCCACGTACACAAATTGAAACGCTTATTGTGGAGAGGAAAATATAATCACTCCACTATATATGTACACAGGGGCCTGAGCGCTTGCTTTACTAGGGTTGCTCTATTCATTCTCTCATCCTCTCCAGACCAAAACAAGACAGCGGTAGTGACATTTTCTCTCTGCTCACCACTGGTCACAGATCCGGCCGGATCCCTTCGGACGGTGTGTGTAGAGGACTAGGTGCATCGTTCACGCGGTCATCGCCAGCGAGGGAGGAAACCCAAAGCTGCCGGCGAGGCCCGATCCTCTGCCCGTTCCGTTCTCTCCGACACAGTGCCGGCTCGGGAGGTCCTCCGACCCTTCTTCCTCCCTGCAATATTGTGCGCAGATCCGACCTGCCGCCACCGACATCCCGATGACCCTCAGGTATAAGTTCTTCGAAAGCGGCCTTGCTCTACTTCCCCAGCTCCCCACGTGTCTGCATGTGCATATTTTTCTACTTCCATCAGCTCTTCCAAAGCCACCTAAATTTTTAGTATTATTAGAGGTAAAGCTACTTCATGCATTCGAATCTAGGTCTTGGTTCAAACAACGAAGAAAGGGGGGAAAGTCGTAGCATGAATCTAGGACTTGATTCAAAGAGGAAATAACAGGGGGAAAGTAGTAGAGACCGGATACCCAACCGGTCTCTTGGTTGAAAAGGGAAATAATGGAAAAACACAGTACAAACTGGATAAGGAACAGATCTATTATTGGTTGAGAAAAGGATAGAAAGTGGCAGCTGGTGGACAAGTCAACAGAGTATGTCCTGCATTAGATTTGCTGCCCTCACATAGTAAAAGGTCTCCAGGATTAGATTTGCTGCCCTCACATAGTAAAAGGTCTCCAGGATTAGATTTGCTCCCCTCACATAGTAAAAGGTCTCCAGGATTAGATTTGCTGCCCTCTCATAGTAAAAGGTCTCCAGGATTAGATTTGCTGCCCTCACATAGTAAAAGGTCTCCAGGATTAGATTTGCTGCCCTCACATAGTAAAAGGTCTCCAGGATTTGATTTGCTGCCCACACAGAGCATGAACAAACTCGGCATCACCACTTTTTGCCTCCTTGTAGGTACATTGTGCTGATGCGTCCACTGTTGGTCCTTATACCAACTTTTTGCTGTTGTTAATGTAAGGGCGCATGTAAAATGAAGCGATCACACTGTTACCTTAAGGACATGTCTAACCAGTGTTATTGTTAATCTTGTGCCTCCAATGATATGATGCAATTAAACTGTGTTACAAATGGTACTCATGTTGTTTTCCCCAGTATGATAAGTAAGTTGCTTGTTTACGCTGTTGAGTGTCCTAGTGTCCCCACGGTCCCATGCCCTTAAACCAACTCTTTAGCTGCTATTGATTTACTGTATCTGGTAAAAAAGCAATGCCACCATTAAAGTAATCCCATATTTGATGAATGTCATTGTTAATCGTAATGCTTTCGGTAACATGAAGCATTGCTGATGTTTTAAAATTTCTAGTGTCCTTGCATGATTGCCATGAACATAATTAAGATGCTTCTTTTCATTTCGTGTATGTTTCGTATATTCTTATTGACCAGCAACTGTTTACTTTCTATCTTTTTGTGCAGATAGGGATATCCATTTCACCTTGTTGCTATTGTGACCTTTTGGCGAACTACACAAAACACTTTTTTTGGAATGAGTGTCTTGTGCAGTTCAACTAAAATGTCACGTGGGCAACATCTCTCAATTTTGGTGGAACTGCACAAAATGGTGGTTGGAGTTTCCAAAATCTCCATCAAATTCTGCTGGTAATCTCATGCAACATTTTTTTAGCCTTTGCAAGATGAGCCGTCACTGTCACCACAATGGCACTTTATTTTAGTGGAACTACACAAAAGGATAAGCAAATTATAGTTGCACCATACTTGAGCAGGACAACCAAGCTTAATGTTGCTCAATTTTTGTGCAACTACTAAAGAAGAACCTGCCAGCTCATGAGAGCAAGTACTTCTTGCTAGCTGAATGATGCAATATTTGCTTCATTTCAGGTGAATTGCAGAAAAAGTGGCATGAATTGAATCATCGAGTGGAGCTGCAGGTTGACTTCCACTAGTGCCACCATTATAGTAATCATGCTCTTTATTATCTGTGTTTTGTAAACAGGAATAGTCAACTACAGATGTTCGGATGGTCAAGAGCATTCGCCAAGTTCTTGGGTTGTATGAAATGGCTAGCCAAGATGGATTTAATCCCGATATTCACTTTATCAAAAGGCTCTAATGGGTTGGTTCTGAATCTTGCAAGTTGGGAATCAATGAGATGTGTAGGCATATTTGTTGTACTTATTATTTGAATCTTATTTGTTGGTTCTAAATCTTGCAAGCTAGGAATCAATGAGATGTGTAGGCACCTTTGTTGTACTTATTATTTGAATCTTATTTGTTGGTTCTGAATCTTGCAAACTAGGAAACATGACATGATGATGCAGAGGACAGCAACCATAACAAACAGTTCAAACTTGGTATTATTATCTGTGTGAAAGTGCGACAAATGTGTTGATCGTGTGCGTCCTGAGAATAATAATTATAGTTGTTGTGCATGTTGATCTTGTGGCACTGATAGAACGGGCCAATGCATTGCTTGTTTTAAGAATAAATTTCTATTAAAGCTAATTAAATTTAAGTAAAGTGACCACTAACACTTGTTATTACAATACCAATACAGACCCGCTCGGGAACCGATGTGTGGCCGAAATAGGTTTCTTAGTGGAGGTGTTTGAATGTGTCGAGGGTGCATGGTCTGCCCGGCGTGCAGTGGGCGAGGGAGGGGTAGTAACTGTTGTCGCCTGTGCGCACTCAGTTTACTGTTGAATCCAGTTCCCCAAAGCTGAAAAATGAACTGCTGTCGCCGCCTATCCACTCGTTCACTTGAAGAGACTCCAATGGCGATCCGAGGGGTGAGCCTGCTGGATATGGACTTCGGCAAGGAGTTCACCTTTGAGTTCACCGTTCAGTCCCATGGTTGCACCAAGTTGAATGTGATATACACCAACAATCCGGACTCAGTGAAGCTCTGCCTTGCTGAGTTCAAGCAGTAGCTACAGGATGAGAAAGCATAAGGTCGCAGGACTAGACCTTGTGCCCATCCAGTCGTCTCCTGACAGGGACCAGCGGATCACCGTCGCCCAGGTATGTGTGCGGGACGAGGTTCTTGTCTACCACTATTGTAGGGCCACCATAGGTTCTGGAGCATTCGCCAATTTCATCGGCAGCGCCGACTGCACTTTCGCTATGATGGAGAGAAGGAAGAACGCGACGATTCAGCCATCTGGTGCAACAAGCTTGTCGACATCCAGAAGCAATACAAGATCATCGGCAACGGGCAGGAGAAGGACTCCGTCATTGACCTCGCCGAGACCATCATCGACCCTTGCTATGCCAACATGAAAGAAGACAACGATACCAACGATCTGAACACATGGGAGGTACCTCTGAATCTAGCCTACATAACCTACACGGCCAAGGACGGATACGCATGCTACGACATGTATAGGCGGATCTTGGACATGAGGGTGTGTCTACTTCCCGTAACCGATGAGTACACGGACAGCCGCAGCGTCATGATCAAGCGTGCCAGGAAGGTCTAGATGTTGTACTTATTATCTGAGTGTTTCATGTATTATCATCTGAGTGTTTCATGCATTAGCCTATGAGTCGTAATTATCTGTTTTGTCTGAAATATTTCTTCTAAGAACCCATTAACCTGTTTTCTTCTTCTAGTGGCTATTTGCTTATGTATGTAACTAGTTCACTCGGCTGCCGTGCTTTGAATCTCCTTCCTCCCAACATATTCCCCTTCTCAGGTGGACCCAGCAGGTCTCGTACACAGACATATCGGACCAACCACCTATCCATTTGTATTTCTTTATTTTGTTCAATCTTTTGTCCTCTTCCTATACAGCAGCTGGCCATCATAGCCTATGGTGTTGGCCAAGCCATCCCTCTACTCCCACACATTGTCCGGCGGCAGCAGCTCCACCGGCCCACCCTGCACCCGAACAAGTCAACCCTCGTACTCCCCTCTGCCTGGGTCTAACCCTGCTCTGGTTTGTTTGGTCCAAGGTCTCGACGTTGTCCTCCGCCTTGGTGCTCTCGTCGCGGCGCCGCCGTCTGTCGTTCCCAACATGGTCAGCAAAACAAGAGGAATCGGGAGACAACTGTTCGTCAAAAGGCTGACAGCCCCGGGCCCACCAGGTCCATGGCCTAGGTTTTGTTGTTTAACATGGGCATCCCACGACATGTTTCAACTTTTTTTGGATCTAGCAGGTATGAAGCGGCCTGAGGGCCTCCCAGCCTAGCTTGTCTATAACATCAGCAGCCCAAGTTATGTTTGTTTTTTCAAGACGACGCACACCTTAGTTCTATTTTTCTGTAAGAATGCAAAACTGAACCTACGTTTTCCCTTCTATATATATATCTTATTTTATTACATATATATATATATATATAATGGAAACAACATAAGGTTCCGTTAAACCTGTCGTTCGTCCAACCATTTTATAGACCTTCCCACTTCCTTTATTTTTCGTTTTCATTAATCCTATATCTGAATTTTCTCCCACTTTCTTTCTCGATGTAAACTGAGTTTTCTCCCTGTACTTTTCCCTAGAACAAACTCAACTGTCCCACGTCTAGCCTAAAAAATAATAATACCCCACGTCCTATTAACTCATCAAATTAAAATGATATTTTATTTTGTAAATTGAAAGTTCTTACAAAATAATAATAATTATTTATATATAACTTGGCAAGTTAACTCTTAGTGATTGCGTACATAAGCTTGAAAAGATTTTACTGACCAATGCAGTTATAGACATGCAATCATGTGTTTATGTTTTTATAACATCTCTCCGTCCAACCCAACATGATATTTTTCACCCAGCCCAGCAAGTCCACGGATTTCGAGAAAAATGCAAATGGGCTTTAAATTCTACCATAATATATAAATGGGCTGCATAGATGCTACATCATTGTTTCACCCAGCCCACCAAATGGACTGGCTGGCATGTGGGCCAGTAGGTCGAAGCCTAAGAACTTCTGCAAAAAATAAAAATACAAAGGTCGAAGCCTAAGCAGGGCGTTGGATTTACATCCAGCGGCCGTCATTCTTCTTCAATCCCTCGTCTTCTTCCCCCAGCACTGCCGGGACCACCTGCTCTAGCCTCCGGCATCTAGCGGCGCTGTTTTGCGCGCCTCGTAGCGAAACGCTACCCCGCCGACGGCCAGGCCATCCCTCCACTCCTCCGACCTCCTGTTATTCTCTGCCAGGTATAGGCCCTCCCCGCACCCGAACTAGTCAAGTTTCCCACTCCTCTCCGTCTGCAACTCCACTGCCGCGACTTTCCCATCTCCGGGTCGTTCCAGTCTGGGGCCTCGCCGTCGTCCACCGCCTCGCTGCTCTCGGCGCGGCGTGGTCAACAAATGAGAGTCATCAGAACATGACTGTACGTGGAGAGCCTGACGGCTGGGACCCACGAGGTCCATGGTCGCACGCAAGGAAAGTTCCTCCTTATTAAGCCGAAAAAATGTTTCCCCCTGACAGCTGGGACCCACCGGCTGTATCTTCGCACGGAAGGAAGTGCCTCCTTGTTATGCGAAAAAACTATTCCTCCCGATGACAGCTGGGACCCGGCAGATTTGGTGGCTGACTTGCGGGCCTACTAAGAAGACGTGTACGCAGGGCTTTGTCAACTTAATCAACAAACGATTCTAGCAGCTGGACCGTTGGATGTTAATCCAACAGTTGTGCTCCTTCTTCAACCTCTGTTCTTGCTCGTGTCTCGCATGGGCGGCACTGCTGCCGTGCACCCGAACCAGTCAAGTTTCCCACTCCTCTCCATCTGTGACTCCACTGCCGCGTCTTCCCCATCTCCGGGTCATTCCAGTCTGGGGCGCCGTCGTCCACCGGCCTTGGTGCGCTCGGCACGGTGTGGTCAACGTGGTCACCAAATGAGAGTCATCGGAAGATGACTGTACGTGAGAGGCGGACAGTGGGGACGCACCACGCCCATGGACGCATGCATGCCACTGCATCCTTTTAACCCTGAAAATAATATTTTCTCACCCTGACAGCTGGGACCCACTAGCTATATCTTCACATGCAAGGAAGTGTGTCCTTATTATGGGCAAAAAATGATTCCCCCCTGACAGCTGGGACCCAGCAGCTATATCTTCGCACGCAAGGAAGTGCGTTCTTATCCTCCGTGACAGCTGGGACCCACCCGGTCGAAGCGTACGTACTGTTGTGTGTCTTGCGCGAATGTGTACGTACATACTGGCCGATTGGTCGCTCTGCAACGATGAACTGTGGCCGAGTAAGTAGCGGCACATGTCATAGTAGAGCCCCCCATGTAGCAGTTCAGGTTGTCCCGTCGAAACCGTGTAAACGTACATACACCCACACGCCAAAAAATACGGCCACATACGTACATACGGGCGGGGTCTCGAATGCCTACTCGCGCATACGTGCGGCCAGGGCTCGTGTACATGCAGAGGCAGCGACGGCGTCGTGTTCATCGGGAGACCACCGGCTGGGTCGGAACGGAACGCGTCATCGTGTTCATCGGGGGCCAATCGGCTTGGATGGAACAACCGATCAAAACGAGGCCTGGCGTACCGCAGAACGGAGTAAACGGCCTTGTCTTCGACCAGCCACGGTCGAAACGGGATCCTGTTCATCGGGAGGGGTCTGGCGTACCGCAAAATGGAGGAAACGGACTTCTCTTGGACCTCCTACGGTCGAAACGGGGTCTTGTTGATCGGGAGGTGTGTGGCGTACCGCAAAATGGAGGAAACAGACTTGTGTTGGAGCGCTACGGTCGAAACGGGGGTCCTTTTCATCGGGAGGGGTGTGGCGTACCGCAAAACGGGACTCCATGGGCTACTGTTCATCTCCTCCAGCCTCCACGGGCTACTGTTCATCCACCGTCGACCTCCTCCAGCCTCCACGTGCGATTGTTCATCCATGGGCTCCTATTCATCCAGCCTCCACCGCTCCTCCACCAACTACTATTCAACCAACCCTCTCCACGGGGTCCTGTTCAACCAGCCATCCACGGGCTACTTGAAAGGATCAAGAAGAAGTGTCTAGAGGGGGTGATTAGACCCTCAACGAAGAAAAGTAGTAGTTTTAAGTTCTTCAAGTTAAGGTGGAGTTTTGGCACAAGTTTAAACATTCACAATACATTTCAAGCAAGCATGGCAAGAGTATATGAGCAGCGGAAAGTAAAGCATGCAAGTTGCAAGAATGTAAAGGGATGGGATTGGAGTATGCAAACGCAATTGGAGACTCGGAGATTTTTGGTGTGGTTCCGATAGGTGGTGCTATCGTACATCCACGTTGATGGAGACTTCAACCCACGAAGGGTAACGGTTGCGCGAGTCCACGGAGGGCTCCACCCATGAAGGGTCCATGAAGAAGCAACCTTGTCTATCCCACGATGGCCATCGCCCACGAAGGACTTGTGTCACTAGGGTAGATCTTCATGAAGTAGGCGATCTCCTTGCCTGTACAAACTCCTTGGTTCAACTCCACAATCTTGACGGAGGCTCCCAAGTGACACCTAACCAATCTAGGAGACACCACTCTCCAAAAGGTAATAGATGTTGTGATGATGATGAACTCCTTGCTCTTGTGCTTCAAATGATAGTATCCCCAACACTCAACTCTCTCTCACAGATTTGGATTTTGTGGAAAGATGATTTGAGTGGAAAGCAACTTGGGGAAGGCTAGAGATCAAGATTCTTGTGGTTGGATTGGAATATCTTGGTCTCAACACATGAGTAGGTGGTTCTCTCTCAGAAAATGAATGCTGGAAGTGTAGGCACGTTCTGATGGCTTTCTCCACGAATGAAGAGTGGGTGGAGGGGTATATATAGCCTCCACACAAAATCTAGCCGTTACACACCATTTACCAAACTCGGTGGGACCGAATCGAGAATCTCGGTCAGACCGATTTAGTTCAAAATGTGAACGTTAGGATTTTCGGTGGGACCGATGTGCTAGGGTTAGGGTAAAACCTAAACTCAGTTTGGCCAATTACACAAACTCGGTGAGACCGATTTTGGTAATAAGCAAAACAGAGAGTTGGTCAAGCAAAATCGGTGGGACCGATTGCATATCTCGGTGAGACCGAAATAATTGCAACAGGCAACAAAGAGTTTGCTAGCCCATCTCGGTGAGACTGAGATCCCATCGATAAGATTGAACTGATTATGGTTTCTGGCAGTGGCTATATCAAATGAACTCGGTGGCGCCGGATAGATCAAATCGGTGGGGCCGAGTTTGAATTTTGGTTTGGGACATATGTGGAAATGAGAAAGTGGTTGGGGGCTTTGGAGCATATCACTAAGCACTTTGAGCAAGCAAGCCATTAAGCAACACCTCATCCCCTTTTCATAGTATTAGCTTTTCCTATGGACTCAATGTGATCTTGGATCACTAAAATGAAAATGTAGAGTCTTGAGCTTTGAGCTTTTTTGCCAATCTTCTGTCCTTGGCATCTTGAAGGGGTTCCACATCCTCTTGGCCACGCCACTCCACTGTTGAACTCATCTGAAATATACTAGATAAAAGTATTAGTCCAACAAGAGATATGTTGAAATTAATTACCAAAATCACCCAGGGAGCACTTGTGCTTTCACTACTGTTCATCCAGCACTCCATCGGCTACTGTTCAACCAACCCTCCACGGGGTTCATCCAGCATATATGAATTACCAGTGTTTTTACATGATTTTCTAGTACACACAAATACGCAAATCACGGACGCACCTGCTTGGCCGCGCAAGTGTGTGCGTGAATTTTCGCTTGACGACCTCCCGTCTCTATCCCAATATATGAACCCTGTCTACGTCCCACCACGCCACCACCATCCAATCCTGTCGTTCATCCCCATCGCTTTCATTGGTGAAATCGTGCCTCCTTCCACAAACTAGTGTCGTGCCATAGCCCTTCTCTTCGCAGCCCGATCCCATGCACCGCCATGACGCTTGCAACCCCCGGGCCACCATGCTTGTTGTGATGTTGTGATAGCGAGCACCGCTAGCCTCCATATGTTGTTCCCGTTGATGGATTTTGGGCACAGGATCCCGTTTCCCAACCTCTCCAAGTGCCTACCGACGAGGAGGCACACCCGTGTGGTTCTTCACCCATGGTGTAACATTTCCATGCACTCGACCATATATGCCAGCGTGACTATAGCATCGCCTTGGCTGGTCGCTGGCCATGTATCTTTTGGAGAGCGCCGATTCTGTCGCGGACGAGTCATTCTTTTAACACAGTACACACGCTGACGCTCATACATATGCACATGAACATCCTACCCCTATGACAACCTCCGAAGGACTGAGCGGACACATCATCTTAAGATTGACGAAGTCGTAACAAACGCCTTCGTAGTCCACAGAAACGTCTTCTTCACAAAATGCACATTGTTGACCCACAAGTATAGGGGATCACTCGTAGTCCTCTCGATAAATAAGAGTGTCTAACCCAATGAGGAGCAGAAGGAAATGACAAGCGATTTTCAGCCAGGTATTTTCTGCAAGCACTAGAATTATCGGCAATAGATAGTTTGATAGCAAGGTACTTTGCAATGAGCAACAAGTAGCAACTGTAACAAAGGTGCAGCACGGTAGAAATCCTTGTATAGCAAACAATGGGCTGGAACTTTCTCTTATAGCAAGCAAACCTTTCTTCAGGACACATGGGAATTCATCTAGTCACTTTCATCATGTTTGTTTGATTCGCGTTCGTTACTTTGATAACTTGATATGTGGGTGGACTTGTGCTCGGGTG
The DNA here is from genome assembly GCF_018294505.1 of Triticum aestivum. NCBI lineage: Eukaryota > Viridiplantae > Streptophyta > Magnoliopsida > Poales > Poaceae > Triticum > Triticum aestivum. The sequence continues at coordinate 160,348,992 of NC_057799.1, read as the reverse complement.
TTGCTCTTACTTGAACAAGCCTCCCACTTATGATTACCCCCTCTCGCAAGCATCCGCAACTACGAAAGAAGAATGAAGATAAATCTAACCATAGCAGGAAACATATGGATCCAAATATGCCCCTTACGGAATAGCGCATAAACTAGGGTTTAAGCTTCTGTCACTCTAGCAACCCATCATCTACTTACTACTCTGCAATGCTTTCCCTTAGGCCCAAGTATGGTGAAGTTTCATGTAGTCGATGTGCACACGACACCACTAAGGGAACAACAACATACATATCAAACGAATACCAAATTCACATGATTACTTATGACAAGACTTCTCCCATGTCCTCAAGAACAAAAGTAACTACTCACAAATCATATTCATGTTCAAGATCATAGGGGTATTGAATATGATTAAGAATCTGAACGTATAATCTTCCACCAAATAAACCAACTAGCATCAACTACAAGATGAAATCAACACTACTAGCAACCCACACATACCAATCTGAGGTTTCGAGAGAAAGATGGGATACAAGAGATGAACTAGGGTTTGAGATGAGATGGTGCTGGTGAAGATGTTGATAAAGATTGGTCCTCCCACGACGAGAGGATCATTGGTGATGATGATGGCTTCGATTTCCCCCTCCCGGAGGGAAGTTTCCCCGGCGAAGTCGCTCCACCGAAGAGCAAAAGTGCTCCTGCCCAGGTTCCACCTCGAGACAGCGGCGCTTCGCCCCGAAACCTTACTTCTTCTTTTTCTAGGTCAAATGGCACCTTATAGCTGGAGATGGGCTTCGGAGGCCTGTCAGGGGACCCACAAGTCCAGGGGGTGCGCCCAAGGGGGGCGCACCCCCAGGCTTGTGGCTGCTTGGTGGGGCCCTTCTGTTGATTCTTTCACCAATATTTTTTATATATTCCAAAATAATTCTCCGACAATTTTTAGGTCATTTGGAGTTGTCTAGAATAAGTGTCTCCGGTATAGCCCTTCCCGATCTAGAATTCCAGCTGCCGGCAATCTCGCTCTTCATGTGAAACTTGCAAAATAAGAGAGAAAAGGCATAAGAATTGTACCATAAAGTGGAATAACAGTCCATAATGCAATAAATATCGATAGGAAAACATGATGCAAAATGGACGTATCAACTAACCCGAGCTTAGACCTCGCTTGTGCTCAAGCGAAAGCCAATATCAATAATGATGTCCACATGTTTAGAGAGAGAGGTGTCGATAAAAACAAAATGCGGACATGAAAGCATCATGGTCATTGTCATAACAACAATATATCATCATAAAACTTCTAATGCTAGAGTAACAATTCATTCACAAACTAAAGTATGAAACATAAACTTTATTGGAAATTAACAAACTATGGTTTCAGTCATTGAAACAATCGCAACCCATCATATTTTCACAAAGAGTCTATGTAAGAGCTTTGTTTAGCAAGTTCACATACTCAACTATCATTTAGTCTTCTATGATTGCTGACAGTCAAGGCATATTTATAGAGCAAAGGTTTCAATCAGACACTTAGAAAGATAGGGGCTTATGCTTTCACCTCCCAACAATTTACCTTAAGGGTAATGTCAACAATAATAACTCATGATCACCTGCATTCAACAATAATAACAATATATATCTGGATCTATCCACCACATGATGCTTGCCACTAAAGAGTACATAGAGAGGAATAAGGATGAATACTTTGACTCTTGCATAAACATAAATACATGAAAGTAAAAGATAGGCCTTTCGCAGAGGGAAGCAGAGGTTGTCATGCGCTTTTTGTTTTTGGATGTGCAAGCTCTTAATGTAAAGGAACGTCACTTTATATTGCCCCTTGTGATAGCAACCTTTATTATGCGGTCTATTGCTTTTATTTCTTCACCATGACAAGATCGTACAAAGCTTATTTTCCCTTACAATAAAAGATCGTACATATTTAGGAGCAATTTTTATTGCTTTGTGCACCGATGAAAACTTACTTGAAGGATCTTATTCAATCCATAGATAGATATAGTGGACTCTCATGACAAGAAACTGGGTTTAAGGGTTTTGGATCCAGAAGTAGTATCTCTACTTAGTGCAATTTTTTGGCTAGCAAAAGATCCTAGACAAGCATCACATGTTAGAAGATCCATGACAATATAACTTCTATGTGAATATAAACAACCATAACTCATTACATTATCTTCCTTGTCAGACATCAACTAATTGATATAGAATATTTGATGGGGGATCACTATCATAAAAGATGTCCAATATAGTATATTTATATGTGATACCTCTCTTCCTTCATTATTTTTTTCATGGATTGCACCAATGACCAATGCTATGTTTGTCAACTTCCGATAAGTTTTGTCAACTATACGTCTTTTATGTGCAGTCACTACTCCCCATGGGATTAGCATAGGATATTTCATTCTTTTATTATTTACTTTTCATTGCTAAGGTTGAAACAAGAAAGCAAAGCAAAACTCAAACTACTCATTGTTATATATCTCACATACGATTACATAGATAGATAGATCACTAAGCAAGCACTCGAAAATAACTCATACTGAACTTTATTCTTCTAAATCATGGAATAACTAAGGATCGAACTAACATAGGTAATGATGATAAAAGTGGGGGTGATACGATACCGGGGCACCTCCCGCAAGCTTGGCACAAGCCAAGGGGACTACCCATAAATGTATACTCAAGTCTCCTTCTTTGGTGATGGTGGTGATGATGAAGTGGTAGGCTTTGTCCTTTATCTTTTGTTTGAGGATATAAAATTCCTCCCTCAGTTTGCTGACCTCATGCTCGAGCTCTAATACCCTTGCACATAATGCGTTTTTCTTTTCCTGTAGAAGACGAAACAGGATAAATTGAAACTTAGATTCATTTAGTGTGTTTGGGAGGCTCGACTTTTGAATTCCACATGCATGTCTCCTGGCTGAGGCAGAGAGGCTTCATCTTCTTCGGAACTCGTGTCTCCCGTTCCCTTCAGATCAACATCTCGCTCTTCCTCCATGGACAAACCATAAGGGTCTACACCTCCGTAGATCATTGGGTTTGCAATAGCTCTGCCCGTCTAAATCTTGAGATGACATATTGTCAGATATGCTAGGAAAAACAGCATGAAACAATAATAGAGGAGAATCTCGTGATACAATGGTCAAAACATCGGAAGTTTATATAATGATTTATTTTCATACAAGAAAGGCAATATGGAAGAAAATGGAGTCGGGACAGTCCACGAGTGCGCCACAAGACTGGGAGGCGCGCCGAGGGGGTAAGGCGCGCCCCTCGGGCTTGTTGCTCCCTCGTGCACTTTTTGGATTGTTTATTATTTTCCTATTTTTTAAATATTCCAAAATGAACAAAAAGTACTTTTATGGAACCTTTTGAGTTGGTTTAACTACCGTACCACATACCTACTCTTTTCAGGGTTCTGGAGCGTTCTGAAAAGCTGCCTCTATGTGCTCTTTCGGTGTCATAGTTTGAATAATATTAGTTTCAACATTGATGGGTACCTGAGATATAATGTTTAATACTTTGCCCATTAACCACCCTTGGATTAGTGCCTTCAGCATTGTTTATCTTGATACCTCTGGACGATAAACTTCTTCGACGATCTACGGTCCTTCCCATTTAGAGAGAAGCTTTCCGACAAAGAATCTTAAACGAGAGTTGTATCGTAAAACTTGATCACCTACTTTGAATTCTCGTTTTTGAATTCTTTTATCATGCCATCTTTTTACTTTTTCTTTAAACGACTTGGCATTTTTATAAGCTTGTGTCCCCCATTCTTCTAGAGAACTAATATCAAGTAACCTCTTCTCACCAGCAAGTTTGAAATCGTAATTTAGTTCTTTAATTGCCCAATAAGATTTATGTTCTAACTCAAGAGGTAAATGACATGCTTTTCCATATACCATTTTATACGGAGACATGCCCATAGGATTTGAATAAGCAGTTCTGTATGCCCACAATGTATCATCAAGTGTCTTAGACCAATTCTTTCTAGATCTATTAATGGTCTTTTGCAAGATTAACTTTATTTCTCTATTACTCAACTCAACTTGACCACTAGACTGAGGATGATAAGGTGATGCAATTCTATGGTTGACATCATATTTCGCAAGAAGTTTACAGAATGCACCATCAATAAAATGTGAACCACCATCAGTCATTAAATATCTAGGGACTCCAAACCTCAGGAAAATAACTTCTTTAAGCATTTTAATAGATGTGTTATGACCAGCACTACTAGTTGGAATAGCTTCTACCCACCTAGTAGCATAATCAACATCAACTAGAATATGTGTATACCCATTAGAGGAAGGAAAAGGTCCCATATAATCAAATCCCCAAACGTAAAATGGTTCAATAATAAGTGAATAATTCATAGGCATTTCCTAACGTCTACTAATATTACCAATTCTTTGACATTTATCACAAGAAAGGACAAACTTACATGCATCCTTGAAGAGAGTAGGCCAATAAAAACTAGATTGTAATACCTTATGTGCAGTTCTGTTTCCAGCATGGTGTCCTCCGTATGCCTCAGAATGACACTTCCATAGGATTTGTTCCTGTTCATACTCATGTACACAACATCTAATAATACCATCTACTCCTTTTTTATAAAGATGTGGGTCATCCCAAAAGTAATATCTTAAATCAAAGAAGAACTTTTTTCTTTTGTTGGTATGTGAAACTAAGTGCTATATATTTAGCAACAATGTAATTAGCATAGTCTGCATACCAAGGAGTATTGCCAGAAACATTTGTAATAGTCAATTGTTCATCAAGAAAATTATATCAATAGGTAGTGGGTGATCAAGAACATTTTCCATTCTAGACGAATTATCAGCTACGGGATTCTCAGCTCCCTTTCTATCATTAATATGCAAGTCAAATTCTTGTAGCAAAAGAACACACCTAATGAGTCTAGGTTTAGCATCTTTCTTTTCCATAAGATATTTAATAGCAGCATGATCGGTATGAACAGTTACTTTAGAACCAACAATATAAGATCTGAATTTATCACATGCAAACACAACTGCTAAAAATTCTTTCTCAGTAGTAGCATAGTTTCTTTGAGCATTGTCTATAGTTTTACTATAATAATGGATAACATTCAATTTCTTATCAACTCTTTGTCCTAGAATAGCACCAACAACATAATCACTAGCATCACACATAATTTCAAAAGGAAAGTTCCAACCAGGTGGTTGAACAATAGATGCACAGGTTAAGGATTTCTTAAGTATTTCAAAGGCTTCTACACAATCATCATCAAAGACAAATGGGCCATATTTTTGCAAAATATTAGTAAGAGGCCTAGAAATTTTAGAAAAGTCTTTAATAAACTTCTATAGAAACCAGCATGCCCAAGAAAACTTCTTATACCTTTTATATCTTTAGGACATGACATTTTCTCAATTGCATCAACTTTAGCTTTATCTACCGCAATACCTCGTTCTGAAATTTTATGCCCAAGGACAATACTTTCGTTTACCATAAAGTGGCACTTCTCCCAATTCAAGACAAGATTAGTTTCTTCACATCTCTACAAAACTCATTCAAGGCTGCTTAAGAAATCATCAAAAGAAGTCCCATAAACGGAAAAATCATCCATGAATACCTCAACAATTGTTTCACAAAAAATCAGAGAATATGGCAGTCATACATCTTTGAAAGGTAGTAGGTGCATTGCATAAACTGAAAGGCATACGTCTATAAGCATAAGTTCCAAAAGGACAAGTAAAAGTAGTTTTCTCTTGATCTTCTTTTGAGATAGGTATTTGATAAAACCCATAATATCCATCAAGGAAACAAAAGTGTGTATGCTTAGACAATCTTTCTAACATTTGATCAATAAAAGGTAAGGGGTAATGATCTTTTCTAGTGGCTTTGTTTAATTTCCTGAAATCAATTACCATCCTATAACCAGTGACAATGAACATGACTTACCCATCTAGTATCATCTATGGGATAAATTATACCTGTCTCCAGAAGCTTTAATATTTCAGTTCTTACCACATCCTTCATCTTAGGATTCTGCCATCTTTGATGATCCACAGCTGGCTTAGCATCAGGCTCCGTATTAATCTTGCGCTGACATAGAGTGGGACTAATGCCCTGAAGACTATCAAGAGTATATCCAATAGTAGCACGGTGCTTCTTCAGAGTTTTTAGTAATTTCTATTCTTCATTCTCTGAAAGGTGAGCACTAATAATAACAGGACATATCTTCTTTTCATCAAGATAAGCATATTCAATGTAACAGGTAGTTGTTTCAATTCAAATACGGGATCACTCTTAGGTGGAAGATGGTCCCCAAGTTATGTTTAAGGATAGGTACTTGTTTGAAAAACATATCATCTACTTCATTCCTTTCATTCATATGCATACCATTTTCATGGTCTAGCAAATATTTTTCTAAAGGGTCAGTAGGGGGAACAACAATAGAAGGAAGACCAATAATTTCATCCTTACTAGACAATTCTTTTTCATGTGGTTTTCCATTAAACTTAGAGAAACTGAACTCATGAGATACATCACCAAATTTAACTCTAACCTTCTCTTTAACAGAATCAATTTCAGCATTAACGGTATTCAAGAAAGGCCTACCAAATATAATGGGACAAAAATTATCTTGTTGTAAACCAATTAGTAAGAAATTAGTAAGGTATTTGATCTTACCACACAAGACTTCAGCAATGTAAAAGTATCTCTATTTGCTAGTTTAATAGTGACAAAATATCATCAATCTCAGCAGGTGCAATATCATTCATAATTTCTTGATATAATGTAAATGGAAAAGCACTAACACTAGCTCCCATATCACATAAACCATGATAACAATGATATCCAATTTTAACAGAAACAACAGGCATGCCAACTACGGGTTTATTCTTATCTAGCTTATCGCGTTCATTTCTAACGGGTTTAGCAATTCTAGCAGCATCATCACACAACCAAGAGATCTTTAACCATAGCAATATTAGGTTCAACTTTAATTTGTTCAGAGGGACTAGGTGTTCTAACATTACTTTTATTAACCACAGTTGTAGCTTTAGCATGTTCCTTAATCTTAACGAGAAAAGGAGGTTTCTCAATATAACTTGTAGGCACAACTAGATCAACATTGTAAATGATAGTTTCATCTTTAACTATAATAGGTTCCTCTATATTTTATTTAATAGGGGATGATAATTAAACCACTTCTCCTTAGGGAGATCAACATGAGCAGCAAAAGATTCACAAAATGCAGCTACTATCTCAGAGTCAAGTCCATATTTAGCACTAAACTTAAAAAAAGCATCGGTTTCCATAAAAGATTTAACACAATCAAACTCAAGATTTATACCTCACTCTTTACCTTTTTCGAACTCCCAATCTTCAGAGTTGTGCTTAATTCTTTCCAAAATATTCCATTTCAATTCAATAGTTTTCTTCATAAAAGAACTAGTAGAAGAAGAATCGAGCATGGATCGATCATTATGAGAAAGTCAAGCATAAAAATTCTGAATAATGATTTCTCTTGAGAGCTCATGATTGGGGCACCTGTACGTCATGTACTTCTCCCAGGCTTGAGTGATACTTTCTCCTTCACGAGATGAAAAATTATATGTATAATTTCGATCATGATAACTAGACGCATAGGATAAAACTGATGAAATTCCAATTTCAACGGGTTCCAGTCCCATGTCCCAATATCATGACATAGCATATACCATGTCAATGCCTTTCCCTCCAAAGATAAAGGGAATACATTCTTATTATCTCCATCCTCGAATAAACATGCAAGCTTAAAAAATCCACAAATTTCATCCACATAGATTAAGTGGATAACAGGATGTACCGTTCCATCTCCTGCATAAGGATTAGCTAGTAGTTTCTCTAACATACTCGGAGTAATCTCATAATAAATATTTTCAGTAGGTGCAGTAGGTTGAGGGTCAACTCTTTGTGCTTCCGGTCGAGATGAAGATACCCTAAACAAACCCCTCAAAGGATTGTTTTCCATAGTGACAAGTAACAATAAATTTCAGCACGTAATATAAATGTTTCCTTACCAAAGGCTCGTCACTCCCCGGAAATGGCGCCAGAAAAGAGTCTTGTTGACCTACAAGTATAGAGGGTCAATCTTAGTCCTTTCGATAAGTAAGAGTGCCGAACCCAACGAGAAGCAGAAGGAAATGACAAGCGGTTTTCAGAAAGGTATTTTCTAGAAGCACTGGAATTATTGGTAACAGATAGTTTGATAGCAAGGCAATTTGTAATGAGAAACAAGTAGAAATTGTAAAAAAAAGGTGCAGCAAGGTAGCCCAATCCTTTTTATAGCAAAGGACAGGCCAGAACTTTCTCTTATAGCAAGCAAAGCATTCTTGAGGACACATGGGTATTCATCTAGTCACTTTCATCATGTTTGTTTGATTTGCGGTCGTTACTTTGATAATTTGATATGTCACTACTGCAGGATGCTGCTAATGCGACACTACAATCACAGACCCTTCGATGAAACTATGTGTGATGCATTAATTGCAAACGGTGATGTAAAAAATTGTCAAAAAAGATGCAAAACTTTTGCGATGGTGGATACATCAAACACGATTCATATTTTAGATGTGCATGCGATGCGGGGCATACAGTTGATCCATACGAACTGTATGCGACGAGACAGAACAACAGAAACGGGCAGCCAGATCAAGGTGCATGCAATATATGGCATACAGTTCACCCCGATAAACTGTTTGTGATGAGGCGGATCAACAGAAACGGGCAGCCAGATGAAGGTGTGTGCGATATACGGCATACAATTCACTCGGATGAACTTTTAGCGTTGAGCCAAGAGAACAGAAATGGTTCAACTTAACAGGTTGTGTGTGATACGCGCAAATGGGTCTGTAATCAGAAATGTGTGGGAAGACCGATAACAACACAGACGATTCCTGTTAATAAGTTGTGTTGTGAGCAAACGATTGTTGGTATACAATTGTGAGTGATTGATGAAATCATCGCCGACTGGTTCCATTGTTTAGTCCGTGTGCGATGTGATTTGCCCTATCTACAGAACATCAACATATATACTTATAAGAACAACATTGCATAACCAAATTAAGCATACAATTACATAAGTTACTACACACATAACATTTCCACACACGAAAGTAAGCAATTATATGCATACTAAACTAGGAGAAAGGAGCATCTAATTATCTACATCTTGTTGCGACGACTCTTGCCACTGCTCTGCTTGCGACTGGATCCCTGGCTGTTTTGGGGAAGTAGGCACTTCCTCATGTCAACAATCCGCCTGTACATCTCGTAGCTCGTGTACGCCTCCGCGTACATGACGTGAGCTTTGTCGAGTTTCTCCATCTAGGCCGAGTGCCATGCACGCTTGTCCTTGTTGCAGGAATCCTTCATGTCTCTGTAGTAGGGGTCGATGATGGCCTCGACGAGGTGAACTAGTGAGTCCTTCTCATGCTCCTTGCTGCTTGTATTGGCCCTGGATGTCCACAAGATTCTGGCAGGCGATGCCCGAATTCTTGAGGACCTTTACATCGTTGGTGATATCCACTGTAGCGAACATGTAGTGGGGGCTATCGACAAACCTGGCGAAGCGCTGATACGTCCATTTTGCATCATGCTTTTACATTGATATTTTTGCATTATGGGATGTTATTACACGTTATGTCACAATACTTATGCCTATTCTCTCTTATTTTACAAGGTTTACATAAAGAGGGAGAATGCCGGAGCTGGAATTCTGGGCTAGAAAAGGAGCAAATATTATAGACCTATTCTGCACAGCTCCAAAAGTCCTGAAACTTCACGGAAGTTATTTTTGGAATTAATAAAAAATATTGGCGAAAGAATCCACCAGAGGGGGCCCACACCCTGGCACGAGGGTGGGGGCGCGCCCTACCCCCCTGGGCGCGCCCCCTGCCTCGTGGGCCCCCTGGCAGGCCTCCGGTGCCCATCTTCTGCTATATGAAGTCTTTTACCCTGGAAAAAATCACAAGCAAGCTTTCGGGAAGAAACTCCGCCGCCACGAGGCGGAACCTTGGCGGAACCAATCTAGGGCTCCGGCAGAGCTGTTCTGCCGGGGAAACTTCCCTCCGGGAGGGGGGAAATCATCGCCATCGTCATCACCAATGGTCCTCTCATCGGGAGGGGGTCAATCTCCATCAACATCTTCACCAGCACCATCTCCTCTAAAACCCTAGTTCATCTCTTGTATCCAATCTTTGTCTCAAAGCCTCAGATTGGTACCTGTGGGTTGCTAGTAGTGTTGATTACTCCTTGTAGTTGATGCTAGTTGGTTTATTTGGTAGAAGATCATATGTTCAGATCCATTATGCATATTAATACCCCTCTGATTATGAACATGAATATGATTTGTGAGTAGTTACGTTTGTTCCTGAGGACATGGGAGAAGTCTTGCTATAAGTAGTCATGTGAATTTGGTATTTGTTCGATATTTTGATGAGATGTATGTTGTATTTCCTCTAGTGGTGTTATGTGAACGTCGACTACATGACACTTCACCATTATTTGGGCCTAGAGGAAGGCATTGGGAAGTAATAAGTAGATGGTGGGTTGCTAGAGTGACAGAAGCTTAAACCCTAGTTTATGAGTTGCTTCGTAAGGGGCTGATTTGGATCCATATGTTTCATGCTATGGTTAGGTTTACCTTAATACTTCTCTTGTAGTTGCGGGTGCTTGCAATAGGGGTTAATCATAAGTGGGATGATTGTCCAAGAAACGGCAGTACCCAAGCACCGGTCCACCCACATACCAAATTATCAAAGTAACGAACGCGAATCATATGAGCGTGATGAAAACTAGCTTGACGATAATTCCCATGTGTCCTCGGGAACGCTTTTCTCTATATAAGAGTTTGTCCAGGCTTGTCCTTTGCTATAAAAGGGATTGGGCCATCTTGCTGCACCTTATTTACTTTCATTACTTGTTACCCGTTACAAATTACCTTATCACAAAACTATCTGTTACCGATAATGTTAGTGCTTGGAGAGAATACCTTAATGAAAACCGCTTGTCATTTCCTTCTTCTCCTCGTTGGGTTCGACACTCTTACTTATCAAAAGGACTATGATAGATCCCCTATACTTGTGGGTCATCAAGCGCTCACAAGGCCATGTGGCCAGGCAGTAGTGGTAGACGAGGACATGATTGCGCACGCACATCTGGGAGACGGCGACCTTAGGACGAGACCCGGCATGAGCGCGGGTGTACTCGAGGTCAAACCCGACCATCCTGTACTTCTCCTCAGCAAGCCATAGCTCCATGATGTGGATGGAGTGCTCCACCCAGGCCGAGTTGTTGGTGTACACCACCGAGAGCTCCGTGAACCTTCTGTGGGTGTCCACCATTGCTTGCATGGTGAACTGCTGCTCCTCGTCGAAAGCCGCTCGGAACGCCATTGGAGCCGCGCAGGATATCCTCTAAGAATTTGTCGTGGTGGGTGTGCTTCTTGCAATAGTGGGGCGCAATCGAAAGGCTGGAGAGACACAAGGGTTAAATGTGAAGGAAATATGCCCTAGAGGCAATAATAAAGTAGTTATTTTATATTTCCTTATTCGTGATAAAGGTTTATTACTCATGCTAGAATTGTATTGATTGGAAACTTAAATACATGTGCGAATACATAAACAAATACCGTGTCCCTAGTAAGCCTCTACTAGAATAGCTCGTTGATCAAAAATGGTTAAGGTTTCGTAACCATAGACATGTGTTGTCATTTCATAACGGGATCACATCATTAGGAGAATGATGTGATGGAAAAGACCCATCCGTTAGCTTAGCATATCGATCGTTCAGTTTATTGCTATTGCTTTCTTCATGTCAAATACATATTCCTTCGACTATGAGATTGTGCAACTCCCGAATACTGGAGGAATGCCTTGTGTGCTATGAAACATCACAACATAACTAGGTGATCATAAGGATGCTCTACAGGTATCTCCGAAGGTGTTTGTTGAGTTGGCATAGATCGAGATTAGGATTTGTCACTCCGAGTATCGGAGAGGTATCTCTGGGCCCTCTCGGTAATACACATCATAAGCATGCAAGCAAATTACTAAGGAGTTAGTTACGAGGTGATGTATTACGAAACGAGTAAAGAGACTTGCCTGTAACGAGATTGAAGTAGGTATGAAGATACCGACGATCGAATCTTGGACAAGTAACATACCGATGGACAAAGGGAATTACGTATGTTCTCATAATGGTTCGACCGATAAATATCTTCGTAGAATATGTAGGAGCCAATATGGGCATCCAGGTTCCGCTATTGGTTATTGACCGGAGAGGTGTCTCGGTCATGTCTACATAGTTCTCGAACCCGTTGGGTCCGCACGCTTAACGTTCGTTGACGATATAGTGTTATATGAGTTATATGATTTGGTGACCGAATGTTGTTCGGAGTCTCGGATGAGATCACGGACATGACGAGGAGTCTGAAAATGGTCGAGAGGTAAAGATTGATATATAGGACGATGGTATTCGGACACCGGAATAGTTTCGGAGTGCACCGGGTACTCATCGGGTCACCAGAAGGGGTTCCGGACACCCCCGGTAAGTGTATGGGCTTAATGGGCCGAAGGATGGGACAGACCAACCCACTAGGGGGCTGGTGCGCCCCTCTACATGTCTAGCCAGCCCTAGGGGGAAGGAAAGCCTGCCTTTCCCTCCTCAGGGGAGAAAGGGAAGGGGGGCCACCTCCTCCTTCCTTCCTCCCGCACTTATACAAGGAAAGGGGGGAGCCACTTGGGAGAACCCCAAGTAGGATTCGGCCTACTTGGGTTGCCCTCCTGGCTGCTCCCTCTTTCCCCGCGCCATAAGTTCGGTACTTGATCGGTTCGATCGCGAAGAAGTTCGACTACATCAAGAGCGTTACTAAACGCTTCCGCTTACGGTCAATGAGGGTACATAGACACACTCTCCCCCTCGTTGCTATGCATCTCCATGGATAGATTTTGCGTGTGCGTAGATTTTTTTTTGTTTTCCATGCAACGTTTCCCGACAGTGGCATATGAGCCAGGTCTATGCATAGATGATATGCATGAGTAGAACACAAAGAGTTGTGGACGGTGATAGTCATGCTGCTTACCACAAATGTCTTACTTTGATTCAGCGATATTGTGGGATGAAGCGGCCCAGACCAACCGTACATGTCCACGCACATGAGATCGGTTCCACCGACTGACATGCAACTAGTTTTGCATAAAGGTAGTTGGCATGTGTCTGTTTCTCCTACTTTATTTGACTCGAATTTGACTATAGCTGGTCCTTGAAGAAGGTTAAAACAGCAAACTTGATGAATCACCGTTGTGGTTTTTCAGTAGGTAAGAACGGTTGTTGCTAGAAGCCCGTAGCAGCCACGTAAAACTTGCAACAACAAAGTAGAGGACGTCTAACTTGATTTTGCAGGGCATGTTGTGATGTGATATGGTCAAGATATGATGTGATATATATTGATGTATGAGATGGTCATGTTTTGTAATATCGACAACCGGCAGGAGCCTTAGGGTTGTCTCTTTATTGTATGTAGTGCAAACGCCATGTAATTGCTTTACTTTATTGCTATGCGTTAGAAATAGTTGTAGAAGCAATAGTTGGCGAGACGACCCCGATGCAGCGATGGAGAGCCGGTGACGATGGAGATCATGACGATGCTTTGGAGATGCAGATCAAAAGCACAAGATGATGGCCATCTGATGTCACATATTTTGATTGCATGTGATGTTTATATTTTCTGCATGTTATTTTGCTTAGAACGATGGTAGCATTATAACATGATCCCTTCACTTAATTTCAAGGTAAATGTGTTCTCCCCGATTATGCATCGTTGCCAAAGTTCGTCGTTTCGAAGCACCTCGTGATGATCGGGTGTGGTAGACTCTACGTTCTCATACAACGGGTGTAAGACAGTTTTGCACATGCAGAATAATTGGGTTAAACTTGACGAGCCTAGCAGACATGGTCTCGGAACACAGGAGACCGAAAGGTCGAATGTGAGTCATATAGTAGATATGATAACCATAGAGATGTTCACCATTGATGACTACCCCATCTCACGTGATGATCGGACATGGGTTAGTTGAATTGGATCATGTATCACTTAGATAACTTGAGGGATGTTAATTTAAGTGGGAGTTCATTAGTAATTTGATTAATTGAACTTAAATTTATCATGGACTTAGTCTTAATAGTTTGTGCATATCTATGTTGTAGATCAATAGCTCGCGATATAGCTCCCCTAATTTTTGATATGTTCCTAGAGAAAACTAAGTTGAAAGATGATGGTAGCAGTAATGCGGACTAGGTCCGTGGTCTGAGGATTATCCTCATTGTTGCACGGAAGAATTATGTCCTTGATGCACCACTAGGTGACAGACCTATTGCAGGAGCAGATGTAGACGTTATGAGCATTTGGCAAGATCAATATGATAACTACTTAATAGTTTAGTGCGCCATGCTTTACGGCTTAGAACTGGGACTTGAAAAACATTTTGAACGCCACGGGGCATATGGGATGTTCCAAGAGCTGAAATTAGTATTTCAGACTCATGCCCATGTCAAGAGGTATGAGCCTCTGACAAGTACTTTGCCTACAAGATGGAGGAGAATAGCTCAGCCAGTGAGCATGTGCTCAGAATGTCTGGGTACTACAATCGCTTGAATCAAGTGGGACTTAATCTTCCAGATAAGATAGTGATTGACAGATTCTCTAGTCACTATCACCAAGCTATTATAACTTCGTGATGAACTATAATGTGCAAGGGATGACAAAAATGATTCTCGAGCTCTTCGCGATGCTGAAATCAGCGAAGGTAGAAATTAAGAAACAGCATCAAGTGTTGATGGTTAACAAGACTACTAGTTTCAAGAAAAAGGGCAAGGGAAAGAAAGGGAACTTCAAGAAGAATGGAAAGGAAGTTGCCACTCCCATGAAGAAGCCCAAACTTGGACCTAAGCCTGAAACTAAGTGCTTCTACTTCAAAGGGAATGATCACTGGAAGTGGAACTGCCCCAAATACTTGGCGGATACGAAGGATGGCAAAGTGAACAAAGGTATATTTGATATACATGTTATTGATGTGTACCTTACTAGTATTCATAGTAGCCCCTGGGTATTTTATACCGGTTCAGTTGCTAAGATTAGTAACTCGAAACAGGAGTTGCAGAATAAACATAGACTAGTAAAAGGCGAGGTGACGATGTGTGTTGGAAGTTTTTCCAAGATTGATATGATCACCATCGCACACTCTCTCTACCTTCAGGATTAGTGTTAAGCCTAAATAAATGTTATTTGGTGTTTTGCATTGAGCATGAATATGATTAGATTGTGTTTATTTCAATACGATTATTCCTTTAAGTCAGAGAATAATTGTTGTTCCGTTTACATGAATAAACCCTTCTATGGTCATACACACAATGTGAATGTTTTATAGAATCTCGACCATAGTGATACACACATTCATAATATCGATGCAAAAACATGCAAAGTTGATAATGATAGTGCAACATATTTGTGGCACCGTCGTTTAGGTCATATTGGTATAAAGTGCATGAAGAAACTCCATGCAGATGGGCTTTTGGAATCACTTGATTATGAATCATTTGATACTTGCGAACCATGCCTCATGGGCAAGATGACTAAAACTCCGTTCTCCGGAACAATGGAGCGAGCTAATAACTTACTGGAAATAATAGATACCGATGTACGTGGTCCAATGAGTGTGGAGGCACGCGACGGGTATCGTTATTTTCTAACCTTTACAGATGATTTGAGTAGATATGGATATATCTACTTAATGAAACACAAATCTGAAACATTTGAAAAGTTCAAAGAATTTCAGAGTGAAGTAGAGAATCATCGTAACAAGAAAATAAAGTTTCTACGATCTGATCATGGAGGTGAATATTTGAGTTATGAGTTGGCCTTCATTTAAAACAATGTGGAATTGTTTCACAACTCACGCCACCTGGAACACCACAGCGTAATGGTGTGTCCGAACGTCGTAACCGTACTTTATTAGATATGGTGCGTTCTATGATGTCTCTTACTGATTTGCCTTTATCATTTTGGGGTTATGCATTAGAGACAGCCGAATTCACGTTAATAGGGCACCATCTAAATCCGTTGAGATGACACTTTATGAACTGTGGTTTTGCAAGAAACCTAAGCTATCGTTTCTTAAAGTTTGGGGATGCGACGCTTATTTCAAAAGGCTTCAGCCTGATAAACTCGAACCTAAATCAGAGAAGTGCGTCTTCATAGGATACCCTAAGGAAACTATTGGATACACCTTCTACCACAGATCTGAAGGCAAGATCTTTGTTGCTAAGAATGGGTCCTTTCTAGAGAAGGAGTTTCTCTCGAAAGAAGTGAATGGAACAAAAGTAGAACTTGATGAGGTAATTGTACCTTCTCTCGAATTGGAAAGTAGCACATCACAGAAAATTGTTCCCGTGATGCCTACGCCAACTAGAGAGGAAGCTAATGATGATGATCATGAAACTTCAGATCAAGTTACTACTAAACTTCGTAGGTCGACCAGAGCACGATCCGCACCAGAGTGGCACAGAAATCATGTTCTGGAAGTCATGTTACTAGACCAAGGCGAACCTATGAACTATGAAGAAGCTACGATGAGCCCATATTCCGACATATGGCTTGAGGCCATGAAATCTGAAATAGGATCCATGTATGAGAACAAATTGTTGACTTTGGTGGACTTGCCTGATGATCGGCAAGCCATTGAGAATAAATGGATCTTCAAGAAGAAGACTCACACTGATAGTAATGTCACTATCTACAAAGCTTGACTTGTCACAAAAAGGTTTTCGACAAGTTCAAGGGATAGACTACAATGATACTCTCTCACCCGTAGCGATGCTTAAGTCTGTCCTAATCATATTAGCAATTGCCGCATTTTATAATTATGAAATCTGGCAAATGGATGTCAAAACTGCACTCCTTAATGGATATCTTAAAGAATAGTTGTATATGATGCAACCAGAAGGTTTTTTCGATCCTGAAGGTGCTGACAAAGTGTGCAAGCTCCAGTGATCCAGCTATGGACTGGCGCAAGCATCTCGGAGTTGGAATATACGCTTTGATGAGGTGACCAAAGCATATGGTTTGATACAGACTTACGGTGAAGCCTGTATTTACAATAAAGTGAGTGAAAGCTCTGTAGCATTTCTCATATTATATTTGGATGACATATTATTGATTGGAAATGATATAGAATTTCTGGATAGCATAAAAGGATACTTGAAGAAGAATTATCAATGAAAGACCTCGGTAAAGCTACTTACATATTGAGCATCAAGATCTATTGGGATAGATCAAGATGCTTAATAGAATTTTCACAAAACATAAACCTTGATAAGATTTGAAAAAGTTCAAAATGGTTCAGTCCAAGAAGGGGTCCTTGCCTGTATTACAAGGTATGAAGTTGAGTAAGACTCAAAGCCCGATGTGACGCCCCCGATTCGACCGTACACTAATCATGCACGCAAATGTGTACGATCAAGATCAGGGACTCACGGGAAGATATCACAACACAACTCTACAACATAAATAAGTCATACAAGCATCATAATACAAGCCAGGGGCCTCGAGGGCTCGAATACAAGTGCTCGATCATAGACGAGTCAGCGGAAGCAACAATATCTGAGTACAGACATAAGTTAAACAAGTTTGCCTTAAGAAGGCTAGCACAAAAGTAGCAACGATCGAAAAGGCAAGGCCTCCTGCCTGGGACCTCCTAACTACTCCTCGAAGCCGAACTCCATGTAGAATCATCCTCGGGATCTCTAGCTCCTGGACTCCAGCATCTGGTTGCGACAACCAGGTATAGAAAGGGGAAAAGAGGGAGAAAAGCAACCGTGAGTACTCATCCAAAGTACTCGCAAGCAAGGAGCTACACTACATATGCATGGGTATATGTGTAAAGGGCCATATCGGTGGACTGAACTGCAGAATGCCAGAATAAGAGGGGGATAGCTAATCCTGTCGAAGACTACGCTTCTGGCCACCTCCATCTTGCAGCATGTAGAAGAGAGTAGATGGTAAGTTCACCAAGTAGCATCGCATAGCATAATCCTACCCGGCGATCCCCTCCTCGTCGCCCTGTTAGAGAGCGATCACCGGGTTGTATCTGGCACTTGGAAGGGTGTGTTTTATTAAGTATCCAGTTCTAGTTGTCATAAGGTCAAGGTACAACTCCGGGTCGTCCTTTTACCGAGGGACACGGCTATTCGAATAGATAAACTTCCCTGCAGGGGTGCACCACATAACCCAACACGCTCGATCCCATTTGGCCGGACACACTTTTCTGGGTCATGCCCGGCCGCGGAAGATCAACACGTCGCAGCCCCACCTAGGCTCAACAGAGAGGTCAGCACGCCGGTCTAAACCCTATGCGCGCAGGGGTCTGGGCCCATCGCCCATTGCACACCTGCACGTTGCGTACGCGGCCGGAAGCAGACCTAGCCCCCTTAATACAAGCGCGAGCTTACGGTCCAATGCGGCGCGCGCCACTCAGTCGCTGACGTCAAAAAGAGCTTCGGCTGATACCACGACGTCGAGTGCCCATAACTGTTCCCGCGTAGCTGGTTAGTGCGTATAGACCAAATGGCCAGACTCAGATCAAATACCAAGATCTCGTTAAGCGTGTTAAGTATCTGCGAACGCCGACCAGGGCCAGGCCCACCTCTCTCCTAGGTGGTCTCAACCTGCCCTGTCGCTCCGCCACAAAGTAACAGTCGGGGGCCGTCAGGAACCCAGGCCCACCTCTACCGGGGTGGAGCCACCTGTCCTTTCAGCCCCCTCATCAGAATCACTTGCGGGTACTCCTCGAGCCGACCCGACTTTAGTCACCACATGTGTCATGTATATAATGTATATAGTATATACCCGTGATCACCTCCCGAAGTGATCACGGCCCAGTAGTATAGCATGGCAGACGGACAAGAGTGTAGGGCCACTGATGGAACACTAGCATCCTATTCTAAGCAGTAGGATAGCAGGTAAGGGTAACAACTGTAGCAACAATGACAGGCTATGCAGCAGAATAGGATTAACCGAACTCAGTAACATGCTACACTCTTCTAATGCAAGCAGTATAGAGAAGAATAGGCGATATCTGGTGATCAAGGGGGGGCTTGCCTGGTTGCTTTGGCAAGGAAGGGTCGTCAACTCCGTAGTCGAACTGGGGTCGCCGGCAGTCTCGGGGTCTACCGGAAAGAAGTAACGGAGGGGGAACACAATAAATAACAAAGCAATCAAAGCATCACAAAGCGTAACATGGCAATACGCGGTGCTAGGTGTGCCCTAACGCGGTAGTAGGTGATACCGACGAAGGGGGGAAACATCCGGGAAAGTATCCCCGGCGTTTCGCGTTTTCGAACAGATGAACCGGAGGGGGAAAGTTGCGTGTTTGCTATGCTAGGGATGTGTGGTGAACGAACGGGCTGCGTATCCGGATTCGTCTCGTCGTTCTGAGCAACTTTCATGTAGAAAGTATTTTCATCCGAGATACGGATTAATTTATATGATTTTTCAAAGGTTTATCAATATTCTAGAAATTATTATTAATTCGAAAATAAACAGGAAATTGCTTGGTGTACCCAGCCTTGTGTACACAGAAGTGTACCAAAGGGTGACATGTGGGTCCAGGGGGTCCCAGTTGACCAGTCAACGTTTGACTGGTCAACAGGGGTGGGGCCCTCCTGTCATTGATTGTTTTAGTCTACTCTAACAGTTTAGTTATCTAAACTAGGTGGTCACCCTAATTAAGCTTAATTAATTAAGTTAATTAACCGTTTAACTAATTAATTAATTATTTTTATTAGTATAAATTGTTTTTACATTTTTTTTGTAAACAGGGGGCGTGGGGCCCCGTTGTCATAGGCCCCTGGGCTTTAACGAGCACGCGGGTTCGGGCGAAGCCTCCTGGGGTGCGAGCGCAGCCCGCATGGGCGCACGCCCAGGGGCATGGCCGTGGCCACAGCAGGAGCGGCCGATGCTGGTCGGCGGGCAGGGGCCGCGAGTGGGGCCGACGAGGACGACCGCTGATGCGGCCAAACAACAGACGGACGGGCGCGGCGCTAGGCAGAGCAGCAGGTGGGCGCGGCGGCCGGAGACAAGGCCAGGGGCGGGATCACGATGGACGGTGCGGGGGGCGGCAGAAGCACCAGGAGGCGGCGACGGCAGCGGCGTCGCGGGATGCACGGGAGCACGGCCGAAGGCCAACGGCGCGCGCGGCCACCTACGACGACAGAGACGAGGGGGAAGGAGGGGGAATCAGCGGGGGCTCACAGCAGAGCGTAGGGGACGGCAGTGGGCTCGGGGAGACGCGGTAGCGAGCGATGTGCGGCGGTGTAGAGGGCGCCGGCGTCGTGTGGCGGCGACTTGGGGCGACGGTGTCCAGGCGGTGGGGCGCGGCTCGATCCGGCGGCCTCGGGGTCGGTGACGGGGCGAGGCGACGGCGGCGAGGTGAGGCGGCGCCGAGGACGGGCGCCGGCGTCGAGGAGTGGGCGGCGCGGTCGCCGAGGAGAGGCGGCGCGGTCGGGACGAGGCCGATGGGGGCGATGGGATCGGGGCACTCGCCCGATCCAGATCACGCGATGGGGGGGAATGGGGATCGTGGGGAGAGGGGTTAGGGTTTCGGGGGGTTGGCCAAATAGGCCAACGGGCGTGCGGGAGTGGGCCGGCCTGGTGGTCTGTTGGCCTGCTGGGCCGTGGCCCAGTGGGCCAGGGGGTTTGCTTTTTTTTCTAACTTTATTTTATTTCCTTTATTTTTATTTATTCTTTCCCATTTTATTTTAGTTACAATTTATTTTAGTTTTAGTAAAAATTATCACTAACACCTAAATTGGTACTTTTAAATAAACTACTGCCACATTAATTCTTACCCCAACTAAAATAGTTTAATATTTTATAAAATTCAAAAGGCATTTATTTTATTATTTAACCTACAGTTTTAATTATTTTGAACACTTAATCATTTTATTAAATTTAGGTTTCTTCACCACTATTACCCAGGATTTATTTAACACATTTACAACATTTTAGTTTTCACTTTTGAAAACTTTAACCGTTTGACTTGATCTTAAATTTGAATTTGGATCGGTTCTAAACTAGCACGAGATTAGCAATAGCAATTGTGGTGATGTGGCATCATTACCAGAGGGTTACTGTAGCTTGATTACCCGGGCGTCACAATTCTCCTCCACTACAAGAAATCTCGTCCCGAGATTTAAGCGGTGGAGTAAGGGGGAAAAGTGCTGGTAGCGAAAACCTAACGAGTCTTGTCGGTCTTGGCTGCCCTTTTGAAGAGGTTGATCCCTTTCGTTGATGTCTTCATTACTCTGCTTCAAGTCACCATGATCAAGTCGTCATCCTTTCTTTGGGATCTCCATCGTACTTACGATAGAGTAAGGGGGTATTCTGGAAGAACGGACCTCTGCAAGGTTGACTATCTGGTCAATATCATCGGGGAAGGTGGTGGAAAGTAACTCTTGAACTAAATCTTAAGAAAAAGCCGAGAGCAAGTAAGAAAGTACCATGAGAAGTTTCAAACGGGTAGGCAATCGTTCGAAGCCTGAAACAAAGTGTGAAAGGGGTCCAGAGCAACGAGAAATAGTATTGCGCCTGATACCAGAATAGATGACTAGGAAGGTGCCCATGAATTAAATACGAAGCCAAGCGTGGGGAATAACCATTAGAAACAGGGTTGTATAGGAGAGTCAGGTTTCGATCCTGTGGAACTGTGGGTTATGGGCCCACCATGTGGGTTAAAAGTAGGAAGGGCAGAGACGTCTTGCGTGATCATGCAAGCAAGGCATGTCAGAGGGTAGCCTGTCGATTATGTCGGCAACAATGTCGATACCAAGGGCGAGGGACGAAGAGAACCATTTTCCTGCTCGTTGAACGAGGCGGACCAATAGGCAAAGTTCTCGTCCATCGGTGGTTACCGGAATGTCATCGACAATAGTAACAGGGTCTTACTGACAGAATTGTACACCGAGGTGTTTACATAAGCAGGAGAATACTACTGCTTAGATCATATAGATCACCATAAAGGTTAAACCAAACAATGGAAAGGAAAATATGATTATCAGTTTAAACAGAACAATGGAAAGGAAAATGTGTTTAAACACATATTTCAAGGGTATATCCTTCCCAAGGACAAGCAGAGCATGATATCCATGACAGGATATAATGTAGAAAACTCTTTTAGGTACGGGAGAGAATTTTCATGACATTACCCATACGACGGTGTTTGGATAATTGAGCAGGAAACATTTAGCACTGGGCTTCAAATGTTCCTGTTGAAAATCGGAGTACCATAGACATGCTTCGAGATAGCATTGACATGGTCAACAGGTGAAGATCAGACTTTGGAAACAAAAGGGATCCATCAGGAACAACCTATAGAATAAGTCTTACAATTTCCTCACGGAAGAATGACTAACCTTGCCAAAAGGAAAACTATAACAATAGGTCCTCCGGCCAGGTGTGCTAGGCATGACATCACCTTACCGGGTCATATAAAGACCAATGTTATAACTCTTGGAAATATGTTCCAACCATCATATCTGACCGAGATTCGGTTCTGATTGGTGTCAGGATACCTCAGACTTAGGATGCCTGAGAAGAAAAGGTGCGGCACAATTTGACGAGATGACATTGTAAGATTCTCGGGAAATGAACTATGGAAGCGAGTTCCGAAACAAGAGTCCATCAGTAAACCAACGAGAGGATGAGGAGGTGGCTGATGGAGTCAGCGACAATTCATCGAGATCAACAAAAGATGGATTTCCAGAACTATGTGAACAAGGAGATAACATTTGTCAGATCAAATGGTATAATGATGTAGGTTCGAGGAAAACATACACAATTAAACATTGGTTGAAAGGTGCACCCGAAATATGGGGTTAGGTAGCATGATCAATGTTAGAATGGTGGTTCAGCAACCGATAGGCTAAGAATGAATTATCGATCATTAACTTCAAAGCAATAGGGTTGCTAGAAGTGCAGAATCCAAACAACACCGTCCACTTGTGGGTACCCCGGTTGGAATCAACACGAGGACCAAGAAATAATGGTGATGGTGAGAAGTATCACTGTACCAAGAATTCTTAAGAGGTGGAGTAATGCTCACGACATTCTTGACATCAAAGATGGTAATACTCCACGGTAGAACATAACATAAGTTGGATAGCAGGGAAATCAAGATACAACACAAAATATGAACAAGTTTGTGTTGGGGGGAGGCAAGAATGTTGTCGATGATAACACAATTCATCGAGGGGCAAGGATGGTATTTCTCATCCTGAATTTCGACACACAACTTGGAAGAAGTCAAATTGTTGACAATGATCACGACAAATTTGTCGAGAGGTTTTCAAGAAGATGTAATTGATCGACGATGACATCAAGTCAAAGGAATGATGAAAGCGAAAGGTTATTGGAACCACGGGTAGGACACAAACTCGAAATCAAGTTTGCTATTCAAGGAGAAGTGATATGACGAGGAAGATCGACGCAAGATGAGCTCACTTGTCGAATTTGTGCGCTGGGAAGGTCCAGGTAGCACAGTTAAAACCGGCACGATAATGACATAGCCGATCAGGCTAGGAATGACTTGAAGGATTATTAAACTCGTAAGCAACAAAAATTACTTAGAGTTATTGAATCGGAGTGCGGAATTGATTCACTTATCGGTGTCCTTGAGGGGTTCTAACAACTCAGAACCCGTTGGAAAAATTGGAATCGGCAAGAATATTAGTTGATGAAGAACTCATAAGAAGTTAGGTAGTTCCGTGGTATTCTCGAGATACTCGAGGGTACTACTCAAGGGAAGATCAGCATAGAAACTGAACTGGAGTGTAGACTTGCAATAGCAAATACTTTAATCTTGTCATGATAGACGAGGCAATGGAATGGTTTCCTTCCAGATGTATTGAATAAGGTTAGAATGGTTGAAACCATAACTGCAAGGGATCCAATTTACTACATCGGAAGAATTATTCGAATGTTTAAATATTCTTGCAAGAAGCTTTCATGATAAGTTCCACATCGTGTCTGTGGGCATGAACACAAATGTTCAAGGTCGACTCCCACTTCTGCAATGCATAACCTTTCATTCACTTCTCGTTTACGAAGAAGTTGTAGTGCTGAAATTTTATCTGCGAAGCACCAGAAGAGTATGACTCGTGAAATCTTTCGGGTTCACACGGATTAGAGAAGGCTTCAACCCATAGGGGCATCTTGGGAACATATACCGCAAACTTCAGGAGTAAATAACACAAGCTCGAAAGGAGAGTATTGTTGACAAAGCATAGGATACATTTTACCAAAGGCATTATGTATCCGAGAAAAGACTCACAAAGTTATTGAATATGAAGGACGTCGTCGGATAAAATCCAACAAGGCTATGATGGTCCATAAAGGATCTGATGTGAGTATCGGCACACAACCAGAGGAAGAATCAATGCAAAGACCTTGGATTATAGAAACAACTAAGTAACTTAGAGTCCAATTGCAAAGGATTTATGATTTACAAAGCGAAGGATCAGAAACAGACGCTCTGATCAAGGATGGATAAGTTCAATAGACATAGGGGCACAATCGACGACAATTTGATTGGGGGAGAACCAGCTCACGTTTCAAATGACGTCTGAGCCGGAAGGATGAATTCTAGGCTCTGATTGAGGATTGCGAGCATTCACAACAAATTGAATCAACGGACTCAAAATGATAATGACAAGAGATGCCAATAAGGTTACGAGACTTCAGATGAATCATAATGCAAGTAAGCAACAATTTCAAGAGCAAAAAGGCTACTGAGGATTTTCGGAAGATCGAATGGTATTTTGAACACTTTTGTGAAATACTTGAATCAACTAGGGATGAGCGGATACTCGGTAAGTGCGAGAATTATCCGTAGGGGTATTCAGGTCACAAAGAACAGCAAGGTAGTAAGCTCAAAGGATTCTCGGAACAACAGAGAGAATTTTAGGGTATCTTGTAATAACAAGATCAACTGGGAAACATTGTATGAATGGCGAGTATACGTGGTTATCCATAGGAGTTTATCAATGAAAGGGAATTGCAAAAGCGATGAACACAAGTTCTCGGGTTATTAGTGGAGAGTATCTTCAGGGTCTTCACGTGCAGCAGACGATCATCAGTAATAAGGGGCTCTCCGGGTGAAAGTGATAACGAGATCCTAATGTTAGATTTAGCAAAATTCATTTAACCCGAATAGGAGAGAGATCAGAGTCCCAGAGTAAAGGTCGAGGAGTAAAATATCCTAGTACCACCCAATGGCGACGTGGGCCCGTAAGACGCACAGCCATATTAGTAAAAGTTTTGTAATGTCTAGACTCGACTTCGGCCAAGGAGTGTGGAAAGGGGGAGTCCTACAGGCAGTCGGCTCTGATACCAACTTGTGACGCCCCTGATTCGACCGTACACTAATCATGCACGCAAATGTGTACGATCAAGATCAGGGACTCACGGGAAGATATCACAACACAACCCTACAACATAAATAAGTCATACAAGCATCATAATACAAGCCAAGGGCCTCGAGGGCTCGAATACAAGTGCTCGATCATAGACGAGTCAGCGGAAGCAACAATATCTGAGTACAGACATAAGTTAAACAAGTTTGCCTTAAGAAGGCTAGCACAAAAGTAGCAACGATCAAAAAGGCAAGGCCTCCAGCCTGGGACCTCCTAACTACTCCTCGAAACCGAACTCCATGTAGAATCATCCTCAGAATCTCTAGCTCCTGGACTCCAGCATCTGGTTGCGACAACCAGGTAGAATGGAAAGGGGAAAAGAAGGAAAAAGCAACCGTGAGTACTCATCCAAAGTACTCGCAAGAAAGGATCTACACTACATATGCATGGGTATATGTGTAAAGGGCCATATCGGTGGACTGAACTGCAGAATGCCAGAATAAGAGGGGGATAGCTAATCCTGTCGAAGACTACGCTTCTGGCCACCTCCATCTTACAGCATGTAGGAGAGAGTAGATAGTAAGTTCACCAAGTAGCATCGCATAGCATAATCCTACCCGGCGATCCCCTCCTCGTCGCCCTGTTAGAGAGCGATCACCGGGTTATATCTGGCACTTGGAAGGGTGTGTTTTATTAAGTATCCAGTTCTAGTTGTCATAAGGTCAAGGTACAACTCCGGGTCGTCCTTTTACCGAGGGACACGGCTATTCGAATAGATAAACTTCCCTGTAGGGGTGCACCACATAACCCAACACGCTCGATCCCATTTGGCCAGACACAGTTTTCTGGGTCATGCCCGGCCGCGGAAGATCAACACGTCGCAGCCCCACCTAGGCTCAACAGAGAGGTCAGCACGCCGGTCTAAACCCCATGCGCGCAGGGGTCTGGGCCCATCGCCCATTGCACACCTGCACGTTGCGTACGCGGACGGAAGCAGACCTAGCCCCCTTAATACAAGCGCGAGCTTACGGTCCAATGCGGCGCGCGCCACTCAGTCGCTGACGTCAAAAAGAGCTTCGGCTGATACCACGACGTCGAGTGCCCATAACTGTTCCCGCGTAGCTGGTTAGTGCGTATAGACCAAATGGCCAGACTCAGATCAAATACCAAGATCTCGTTAAGCGTGTTAAGTATCTGCGAACGCCGACCAGGGCCAGGCCCACCTCTCTCCTAGGTGGTCTCAACCTGCCCTATCGCTCCGCCACAAAGTAACAGTCGGGGGCCGTCAGGAACCCAGGCCCACCTCTACCGGGGTGGAGCCACCTGTCCTTTCAGCCCCCTCATCAGAATCACTTGCGGGTACTCCTCGAGCCGACCCGACTTTAGTCACCACATGTGTCATGTATATAATGTATATAGTATATACGCGTGATCACCTCCCGAAGTGATCACGGCCCAGTAGTATAGCATGGCAGACGGACAAGAGTGTAGGGCCACTGATGGAACACTAGCATCCTATTCTAAGCAGTAGGATAGCAGGTAAGGGTAACAACTGTAGCAACAATGACAGGCTATGCAGCAGAATAGGATTAACCGAACTCACTAACATGCTACACTCTTCTAATGCAAGAAGTATAGAGAAGAATAGGCGATATCTGGTGATCAAGGGGGGGGGCTTGCCTGGTTGCTTTGGCAAGGAAGGGTCGTCAACTCCGTAGTCGAACTGGGGTCGCCGGCAGTCTCGGGGTCTACCGGAAAGAAGTAACGGAGGGGGAACACAATAAATAACAAAGCAATCAAAGCATCACAAAGCGTAACATGGCAATACGCGGTGCTAGGTGTGCCCTAACGCGGTAGTAGGTGATACCGACGAAGGGGGGAAACATCCGGGAAAGTATCCCCGGCGTTTCGCGTTTTCGAACAGATGAACCGGAGGGGGAAAGTTGCGTGTTTGCTATGCTAGGGATGTGTGGTGAACGAATGGGCTGCGTATCCGGATTCATCTCGTCGTTCTGAGCAACTTTCATGTAGAAAGTATTTTCATCCGAGATACGGATTAATTTATATGATTTTTCAAAGGTTTATCAATATTCTAGAAATTATTATTAATTCGAAAATAAACAGGAAATTGCTAGGTGTACCCAGCCTTGTGTACACAGAAGTGTACCAAAGGGTGACATGTGGGTCCAGGGGGTCCCAGTTGACCAGTCAACGTTTGACTGGTCAACAGGGGTGGGGCCCTCCTGTCATTGATTGTTTTAGTCTACTCTAACAGTTTAGTTATCTAAACTAGGTGGTCACCCTAATTAAGCTTAATTAATTAAGTTAATTAACCATTTAACTAATTAATTAATTATTTTTATTAGTATAAATTGTTTTTACATTTTTTTGTAAACAGGGGGGCGTGGGGCCCCGTTGTCATAGGCCCCTGGGCTTTAACGAGCGTGCGGGTTCGGGCGAAGCCTCCTGGGGTGCGAGCGCAGCCCGCATGGGCGCACGCCCAAGGGCATGACCGTGGCCATAGCAGGAGCGGCCGGTGCTGGTCGGCGGGCAAGGGCCGCGGGCGGGGCCGATGAGGACGACCACCAATGCGGCCAAACAGCAGACGGACGGGCGCGGCGCTAGGCAGAGCAGCAGGTGGGCGCGGTGGCCGGAGACAAGGCCAGGGGCGGGATCACGACGGATGGTGCGGGGGGGGCGGCAGAAGCACCAGGAGGCGGCGACGGCAACGGCGTCGCGGGATGCACGGGAGCACGGCCGAAGGCCAATGGCGCGCGCGGCCACCTACGACGACAGAGACGAGGGGGAGGAGGGGGAATCGGTGGGGGCTCACAGCAGAGCGTAGGGGACGGCAGTGGGCTCAGGGAGACGCGGTAGCGAGCGATGTGCGGCGGTGTAGAGGGCGCCGGCGTCGTGTGGCGGCGACTTGGGGCGACGGTGTCCAGGCGGTGGGGCGCGGCTCGATCCAGCGGCCTCGGGGTCGGTGACGGGGCGAGGCGATGGCGGCGAGGTGAGGCGGTGCCGAGGACGGGCGCCAACGTCAAGGAGTGGGCGGCGCGGTCGCCGAGGAGAGGCGGCGCGGTCGGGACGAGGCCGATGGGGGCGATGGGATCGGGGCACTCGCCCGATCCAGATCACGCGATGGGGGGGAATGGGGATCGTGGGGAGAGGGTTAGGGTTCCGGGGGGTTGGCCAAATAGGCCAATGGGCGTGCGGGAGTGGGCCGGCCTGGTGGTCTGGTGGCCTGCTGGGCCGTGGCCCAGTGGGCCAGGGGGTTTGTTTTTTCTTACTTTATTTTATTTCCTTTATTTTTATTTATTCTTTCCTATTTTCTTTTAGTTACAATTTATTTTAGTTTTAGTAAAAATTATCACTAACACCTAAATTGGTACTTTTAAATAAACTACTGCCACATTAATTCTTACCCCAAATAAAATAGTTTAATATTTTATAAAATTCAAAAGGCATTTATTTTATTATTTAACCTACAGTTTTAATTATTTTGAACACTTAATCATTTTATTAAATTTAGGTTTCTTCACCACTATTACCCAGGATTTATTTAACACATTTACAACATTTTAGTTTTCACTTTTGAAAACTTTAACCGTTCGACGTGATCTTAAATTTGAATTTGGATCGGTTCTAAACTAGCACAAGATTAGCAACCGTAATTGTGGTGACGTGGCATCATTACCAGAGGGTTACTGTAGCTTGATTACCCGGGCGTCACACCCGACCACAGCAGAAGATAGACAGAGAAAGAAAGTCGTTCCCTATGCCTCAACCATAGGTTCTATAAAGTTTGCCATGCTATGTACCAGACCTGTTGTGTACCTTGCCATGAGTTTGGCAAGGGGTTACAATAGTAATCCAGGAGTAAGATCACTGGACAACGGTCAAAATTATCCTTAGTTACCTAAGAGGACTAAGGAAATATTTCTCAGTTCTGGAGGGGATAAAGAGTTCGTCGTAAAGGGTTACGCCGATGCAAGCTTTGACACCGATCTGGATGACTCTGAGTCTCGATCCGGATGACCCTGAATCTCGATCTAGATACATATTGAAAGTGGGAGCAATTAGCTAGAGTAGCTCCATGCAGAGCATTGTAGACATAGAAAATTTGCAAAATACATACGACTCTGAATGTAGCAGACCCGTTGACTAAAACTCTCTCACAAGCAAAACATGATCACTCTTTGGGTATTAATCACATGGTGATGTGAACTAGATTATTGACTCTATTAAACTCTTTGGGTGTTAGTCACATGGCGATGTGAACTATGAGTGTTAATCACATGGCGATGTGAACTAGATTATTGATTCTAGTGCAAGTGGGAGACTGAAGGAAATATACCCTAGAGGCAATAATAAAGTTGTTATTTTATATTTCCTTATTCATGATAAAGGTTTATTATTCATGCTAGAATTGTATTAATTGGAAACTTAAATACATGTGTGAATACATAAACAAATACCGTATCCCTAGTAAGCCTCTACTAGACTAGCTCGTTGATCAAAGATGGTTAAGGTTTCCAAACCATAGACATGTGTTATCATTTGATAACGGAATCACATCATTAGGAGAATGATGTGATGGACAAGACCTATCCGTTAGCTTAGCATATTGATCGTTCAGTTTATTGCTATTGCTTTCTTCATGTCAAATGCATATTCCTTCGACTATGAGATTATGCAACTCCCGAATACCGGAGGAATGCCTTGTGTGCTATCAAACGTCACAACATAACTGGGTGATCATAAAGATGCTCTACACGTATCTCTGAAGGTGATTGTTGAGTTTGCATAGATCGAGATTAGGATTTGTCACTCCGAGTATCAGAGAGGTATCTCTGGGCCCTATTGGTAACACACATCATAAGCTTGCAATAAAATGACTAATGATTTAGTTACGAGGTGATGTATTATGGAACGAGTAAAGATACTTGCTGATAACGAGATTTAACTAGGTATGAAGATACCGATGGTCGAATCTTGGGCAAGTAACATACCGATGGACAAAGGGAATTACGTATGTTGTCATAACGGTTCGACCGATTGAGATCTTCGTAGAATATGTAGGAGCCAATATGGGCATCCAGGTTCCGCTATTGGTTATTGACCCGAGAGGTGTCTCGGTCATGTCTACATAGTTCTCGAACCCGTAGGGTCCGCACGCTTAACGTTTGTTGACCATATAGTGTTATATGAGTTATATGATTTGGTAACCTAATGTTGTTCGGAGTCCCGGATGAGATCACGGACATGACGAGGATTCTCGAAATGGTTGAGAGGTAAAGACTGATATATAGGACGATGGTATTTGGACACCGAAATAGCTTCGAAGTGCACCGGGTATCATCGGGTCACCGGAAGGGGTTCCGGACACCCCCGATAAGTGTTTGGGCTTAATGCGCCAAAGGAGGGGACAGACCAACCCACTAGGGGGCTGGTGCGCCCCTCTACATGGCTGGCTGGCCCTAGGGGAAAGCAAAGGGGAGGGGTGGGCCCTCCTGCCTTTCCCTCCTCAGGGGAGAAAGGAAGGGGGGCGCCACCTCCTCCTTCCTTCCTCCCGCACTTATACAAGGAAAGGGGGGGCACTCGCGAGGACCCCAAGTAGGATTCGGCCTACTTGGGGCGCCCTCCTGGCTGCTCCCTCTCCCCCCACCTATATATATGTGGGAGGGGGGGCCTAGCACAACGAGAACATTGTTTTAGCCGTGTGCGCCCCCCCCTCCACCGTTTACACCCCCGGTCATATTTCCGTAGTGCTTAGGCAAAGCCCTGCGAGGATAACTTCACCACCACCGTCACCACACCGTCGTGATGTCGGAACTCATCCACTACCTCGTCGTCTTGCTGGATTAAGAAGGCGGAGAACGTCACTGAACTGAACGTGTGCTGAAGGCGGAGGTGTCGTACATTCGGTACTTGATCGGTTGGATCGCGAAGAAGTTCGACTACATCAACGGTGTTACTAAACGCTTCCGCTTATGGACTACGAGGGTATGTAGACACACTCTCCCCCTCGCTGCTATGCATCTCCATGGATAGATCTTGCGTGTGCATAGATATTTTTTTTGTTTTCCATGCAACATTTCCCAACAAAATGGCCGCTGTAATAAATGGGGTCCGACTGGCCTGTAATCGTCACATCTTGTCACCACGTTCATAGCAGAGGATTCTAGTGCATGCTTGAGAAGCCCGCACGCGTTTCATTTGACCACGCGTGGGCTCGAAGAGGCACCAAATGTAACGTTGTTGAGCCTATTCCCATGCAACCGCGCAGTTTACCGCGCAAGCTTCCTGCCCGGCTAGTTTGGCCACGCGTCGGCTATAACAGGGGCAAATCATGGGCGTTTATTGGAAAAAGCTTTGCAAAAACGAAGTGTGTGGAATAACTTTGATCATAATAAGTTTACCCGTGGGTGATGAGGTCAAAGTTACACAGAAGGGTGATGATGGACACTTGAGTGCGATAATTAATTCTGCGCTCTACAGGGCACGCGGTTGAAGAAACCAATTGTGTGCAATAATGTCGAAGATCGAAGTCGAGTTAGCTATACAGATTGTTTGCAATAAGATCGACAAGGGAAACACATTCGAGAATGGTTAATAAAATGTAAGTCCATTGCATATTAAGGCAAAAATAGTACTACCAATATACGAGTCTCATATGATGCCATTTCAATGATTGTACCACAAAAAAGCTCAAAATATTACAAGGTTCAAATTCCAGAGTTATATGGCTCAAATTCAAAGATTACAAGGTTCAAACTAATACTAGAAATGAAATTCAGCTCATCAGCTGCAAACGCCCGCGCTAATCCGCTGAACATGGATATAAGAGAGGTTCAAACTAATATTACCACTTGTAAGGCTGATTTTGAAACCTCATAATTTTTGTAAAGGGATCAGCCACTGATAAGTCATGTATGGGGTTGACACGATGACTTCTGATCACTCTGTTATGTGAAGTTCCAAAATGAAATTCAGCTTTTTTGGAGCCTATTCCATTTTGCCGGAGCCGCCAGCGCTAATCAACAAACCATTCATTTTTGCGAAATAAATGTAGTTCAAACCTCATTACCTTCAGCACCCTTGCTCTGACAACAAAGAACCTGGCGAATATAATCTCTGGTAAGGTCCCTCGGTATGAGTTCAAAGTAATTTATGAGAGATGCAGATCTAGGCATTCGATCTGATTGTTATATTGTATCACATTATCCACCATCGGGCCTATTCTTATCTACAAAAGAAGAAAATGTGTTAGTGCCTACATGCAGTTTTGAACACTACTACAGGCCTATTTGGTTTGTAGAATTTGTAAAATGCACTAACGTGCCATCTTCAATCCGACACATTAACATGGGCATTTGATTACAATCTAGAAAAATGTAGACTTCTTCACAAGAGGTTGGAGTGGATGAAAAATTCCATAAGAAAACTAGTACAGATGAATCCAAAGGAGAAATGCTTATGTATTGTAACCATATGGATCAAGCAACCAATATGGGGGACATGTATGTACTGAAATCCTCCAAAATTCCTACAGAAATCATAGTACATTGTCATTCTAAACTTGGGAAAAGGTGTCAAAAATTGAACTCCCTTATGGTTAACATTCAATAGGAAAGGAACATCACCTTGATATATAGCTTCTCCAGGCACGGAAAGCATCTTAGGAAACTGACAACTTGGTCCAGGTTGGGGCCGATAGATTCTAGTGCCAAGACCTTCATTGTGTGCAAATTCAGGGTCAAGCTTGTCAGAATCATTTCTGGATGACAGACGAACATACATCTAAAAAATTAGAAATAATGTTAATTTCAAGAAGGAGAGGTAGAAGGCAACTGTTGTACTTGAATGGGTGTGGATCCAATAACAAGTTCGGAGTATTTGTCACATGAGTAGCCCACCACTGTCAATTTAGGCGCAGAAATTACATTGATTCATGTTGGACCTTCTTGATCAACTACAAGTAATCTCTCAAGTGAAGGTGTGTCCTCAATGTCCATACCGTGGTACACATTTTGTAGTGTCTTGTTGCAGCACCAGCAACACATAATGTGGAAGCTAATCAACCCATTGATCCCTTGAAGACGAAGGTACTCGAGTGCAGTACAGCCGCGGAGCAGGTGCTCCATGTCACCATTTGGGAGGCAGACGACAACGAGCATGAGGTGCTTCTGTCGTGGTAGAATAAGAGCTAGCACGTCATTAAGGGGGGAATGGCAATTCATGAACTTGGCGATGCGCAGCGTGGGTGTGAGGCGGAGCGCGGACTTTGGCAGCAAACGCATATGCCCATCATCAAAAGTGAGCTCCTCGAGTTGATCTAGGGCGGGAGATCGGAACCACTCGTCAAGCTTGGCCCGGTCCTTGTTTTTGGAATAGAACTTTCCCATTCTAAGGCCTCTGGTTGGGCCATGGTGACTGCCGATGATCTGGGAGAACGCATCCAAGGTTTTGCGATAGCCATGGCAGAGTTCGTGGGTGTCGATGAGGGCGAGAGGGGTGGAGTGCCATAGGCGGCGCCACCGCCGGGAAAGGACGGTTGTCCGCGCCCCATATTTGATTGGGAGGAGGGAGATGATGACTATCAACATATCATCGGGGAGGCTGCTGATGAAGTCTAGGCATGTTGGAGTCGCTTGCGGTTCTTGCTCGACCCGCCTCTGCTTTTTGGCAGCCCAACCCACCTCTGGAGTCTCCTCATCAGTGGCGCTTTCTGATAGAATTGGGAGTATAGGGAATATTTAGTTAAAACAGGGCAATAGAAAAGTGTATTGGTAACTGATACGTCTCCAACGTATCTATAATTTTTTATTGTTCCATGCTATTACATTATCTGTTTTGGATGTTTTATATGCATTAATATGCTATTTTATATTATTTTTGGGACTAACCTAGTAACCTAGAGCCCAGTGCCAGTTCCTATTTGTTCCCCTGTTTTTGAGTTTCGCAGA
This sequence comes from Triticum aestivum, assembly GCF_018294505.1. NCBI lineage: Eukaryota > Viridiplantae > Streptophyta > Magnoliopsida > Poales > Poaceae > Triticum > Triticum aestivum. The sequence goes on along the minus strand of NC_057799.1, from coordinate 160,314,518 downwards.
AAAGGAATACCAAACGGAGTCCAAACAGAATAAAACCTTCGCGATGATTTTTCTTGGACCAGAAGACAACCAGGAGACTTGGAGATGAAGTCGGAGGAGCCACGAGGCGGGCACAAGGATGGAGGGCGCGCCTAGGGGGGTAAGTCGCGGCCCCACCCTTGTGGGCCCCCTGTGCACCTCCTGACCTAATTCTTTCACCTATATATTCCCAAATATCCCCAAACCACCAGAGGCATCCATGAAAACACTTTTCCACCGCCGCAACCTTATGTACCCATGAGATCCCATCTAGGGACCTTTTCCGGCACCCTGCAAGAGGGGGATTCGATCATGGAGGGCTTCTACATCAACCCTATTGCCCTTCCGATGAAGCGTGAGTAGTTTACCACAGACCTACGGGTCCATAGCTAGTAGCTAGATGGCTTCTTCTCTCTCTTTGATTCGCAATACCATGGTCTCCTCGATGTTCTTGGAGATCTATTCGATGTAATACTTTTTTGCGGTGTGTTTGCCGAGATCCAATGAATTGTGGATTTATGATCAGCTTATCTATGAATATTATTTGAATCTTCTCTGAATTATTTTATGCATGATTTGATATCTTTGTAATTCTCTTGGAACTATCGGTTTGGTTTGGCCAACTAGATTGGTTTTTCTTGCAATCGGAGAAGTGCTTAGCTTTGGGTTCAATCTTGTGGTGTCCTTTCCCAGTGATAGTAGGGGCAGCAAGGCATGTATTGTAGTGTTGCCATCGAGGTTAAAAAGATGGGGTTTTCATCATATTGCTTGAGTTAATTAATTCCTCTACATCATGCCATCTTACTTAATGCGTTACTCCGTTCTTTATGAACTTAATACTCTAGATGCATGCTGGATAGCGGTCGATGTGTGGAGTAATAGTAGTAGATGCAGAATCGTTTCGGTCTACTTGACACGGACGTGATACCTATATTCATGATCATTGCCTTAGATATCATCATAACTTTGCGCTTTTCTATCAATTGCTCGGCAGTAATTTGTTCACCCACCGTATTATTTTCTATCTTGAGAGAAGCCTCTAGTGAAACCTATGGCCCACGGGTCTATTTTCCATCATAAGTTTCTATTTTGCATCATATAAGTTTCTGATCTATCATATTAGTTTCTGATCTACTATTTTGCAATCTTTTACTTTCCGATCTATAAACCAAAAATACCAAAAATATTTACCTTATTGTTTATCTATCTCTATCGGATTTCACTTTTGCAAGTAACCGTGAAGGGATTGACAACCCCTTTATCGCGTTGGGTGCAAGTTGTTTGATTGTTTGTGCGGGAATTCGGTGATTTGTGCGTCGTCTCCTACTGGATTGATACCTTGGTTCTCAAACTGAGGGAAATACTTATCTCTACTTTGCTGCATCACCCTTTCCTCTTCAAGGGAAAAACAAACGCAAGCTCAAGAAGTAGCAGTAACTAGAAGTTAGTAGGTAGGAATAGACTAAGAAAATGGAATAACAATTGGTTGCTGAAATACCACACAATTCCTTTGATATTGCTGGGTAAGTCAACATGCAGATACTTGAAAGAACACTTACTTTGAACAAAGTCTAGACGGATGATATCGTCGGGGAAGTTAGCATATATCTCATGACCAGCCTCTTTTATGTGCAGTGCAATTTTAGTGCCAGCTTTCAGTACATAAAACTTAGAAATTTCTATCCAAAGGCCTGTGACAAAATAGGAGTGACCACCTTCATCAAATTTTATAGAAGCAACGATTGTAAATCCATGGTTTGTGTTCAGTATGACATCCCTGCAGTCTTGATTTATGTAAAGGGCAAGATTGTGTACTACAGATGTTGTTGCATAGCAAGGGGCGTGCTGCAGAAAATGGTACGATTGTTAAATAATATGGTAACATGCAAATATGGGCAAAATTGAAAGAACTGTACAGCCGTTGAAATCAAAGGACAAAAATCTATAATTAAACAGATAAGGTAACCATGATGTCATGGAAATATGAGAGTAATCGAAAGAACAATACATCATTAATTTGCCTAGTATAGAAAGAAGTGGAAAAAATCCCCTTTGACGTATATGCTGCATGTGGCACCTTTTATCCAAATGTAGCAATATATAGTATATGCCCAGGAAAGTAGGCCAGGGTGAGATTGACCATACCGCGCGCATCCTCATGACATCTGGTAGGGTGAGATGGTACTCCTTGGATGTCTAGCCGAGGCCGCAAAGTCCTAATGTATACGCGCAATGTACACTCTATGAATGAAAGAAAACCCTCAAATCAGCTCGAATAAAAATGAATTCACGATGATTTTGACCGGGTGATTAACGGAGGCAGATGAACTGGGATAAGAGATGAGATAATGTCTCATTAAATTAGTTACATTGTTGTCCATGAGAAAAAAATCCTCAATACGGTGGATTCCCCAATCGGGCGGAGCTGGGTCGACCGCGAGCAGCGTCGAGAAAGTCGATGGCGATAGACGGCGGCAAGCGGAAGTGGTGAAATGCGGTGGGGTTTGCCAGCAGCCTGGCAGCGGCGACATGCGTCGAGCTATGTGGTTGCCGCGGTGATAGGCGGTGCCATGCAAAGTCCTGTAGGAGCTTCTGCAGGTGTGAATGGGGACCGGAGGGTGTGGCGGGTGGGGTGAATGTTTTTGTGACGTGGGGATGGTGAGGGTTTTCTTTTTTCTTTTTTGAATTGGGTGGTGAGGTTTTTCTGTCCCACAAAGAGTTTCCGAGGTAACGGTTTGCTAGAGCCAACCATGTGTGATTGACGTTACTGGGAAAATGAAAGCCATTGCACACAGTTCCAATTTTGGAACCGTGTGTGATTGACGTACTACCTTCGTCCTGTTTTATTGGTCCCCTTTGTAATTTGTGCCAAATTTTGACAAAAGAATTAACTAACAGATGTTTATGCATGTCACAAAAAATTATATCATGAACACTATGTTCAAATACACATCCAACAATATAGATTTTGCTAACCTGCACTAACATTTTGTTAGTTAAATCTTTGGTCAAAATTTAACACAAAATACAAACGGGACCAATAAACCAGGACGGAGGTAGATTCCAGCAACCAACTGATTGCATCCATATCCCACATTTAGACATAAGTAAACATAGATTAGACATACTCAAGCATAGATAATAAGCTTACACAAGCATAGTTCAACCATGATTAAGCATACTCAAGCGCACGTATAATTAAGACACTACATAGCCATACATATTTCAATCCCACATCTCATCTCATCTGCCGGCACGATCCTGAAGCTTCTCCGGGTACCCAGCGTACGCGGCGTGTGCCACCGTGCAAGAATACTTCTGCCTGAAGCAGCCAACGGCTCGTCCTCTTGCATGCACCAGAACACTTTGATACGCCCCATGAAGCTTTTGGTTGCAAAATGGGCATCGATATCCCCAGTTCCATGTCCTAATACGCCTGTTATGCATTTCCACATAAAGTTGCCTGAGGATTTGCCTCTTGTACCTCCTCTGGCCATCTTCGTCCTCGCTGTCGACATCGTTAGATAGCAACTATACATATAGTAAAAAAATGTGGCGTCAAATTTGGAATACAAACTAATCTCTAGCGAACATTTGGCAGTTACCAAAATTTAGCATCAAATCAATGTTTACATGCCGTAAAGTAGGATTAGAAATTTATGGCTATTTTTTAGACATATCCAGAGATTATGGTTCGATTTTTAAGGATAATCGTCTATTTACAGACCAATCTTGAAGAAAATAATGGCACAAATATATGTAGGTCATTCAAAATCAATTGTCAAGACCTGGCTAGGAATTATTAGCATGAACACTAACCCTAGTCGGATTATTAGCAGAAATCATTTGCATAGATGAAACAACTAATCACTTATCACTTGTACCATTCAAATAATCAATACACTACACGGATATAACGAAACTTACTCAGATTTCATGGATTGGGAGAACATAACCATATGATTTCTATTCCAAAAAGAGGGAGGCAAGAGTAACCATAGAAACCCTAGGATGTATTTGACACATAAATGGGTATAGATGACTAACCGGTTCGTCGTCGCCCGAGTCATCGCCCGAGTCGTCACCGGAGTCGGTGTGGACCTCTGGCTCCGGTTGTGGTAGCACGACGCCATCGACGACGTCAGGGTGCAGCGATACCTTGCCGGCAGCGACGGCAACCTCTGTCTCCATCTTCACGCCGTGCTCTGGTGCTTCAGTAGCACCGGCGTCGCCACTCCCTCCGATGGGGCGCTTCGGCGGCATCCTCATACACTAACGGATTTGAGGACTTAGAGCGGCATCGATGATGCAGGCCGAGAGAGGGGATTGTGTGTGTGGCGAGGATGGGGGGTGCGGCTGCTCGGGTACGCCATTAATATGGAGTAGTGGGAGGGTCCGTAGTGGGAGAGAGGCGGGTGGCAGTCAAACCGCTGGCTCGCCTCCCGGGGAGCCTGCGCACCGGACTGCTGGCATGCCTACCATCATTTCACACAGCTACTCGCACGCCTCCCGATGACACTGCGCAGCGAGCACGCCTTCCGTCAATTCACAGACCTTCACGCACGCCTCTCAGTCTGCCTGTGGGGCGGACTGCTCGCATGCGTCCCGTCAACTCACGCCTACTCGCACGGCACACGGGTCACGTGGCGGCACGTATATTGTCTTTCAATTTTGATGATTAATGTTGCCGCTTTATTGCTTAACCGAAGCATGGCACGTATCCATTGTTGGTCTAACGCCCTCAGTTCGAATAAATAATCCGTTTGCGATATTGGTTCCCAATTATTAATAATCTCCCGTTTGTAAGAAGATAAAGATTACATCAAAACTTGTCTCAAATTTGACAAAAAAAAGTACAATGCCACTGTGTATTGTTTTCCATATGACAACACGATAAGTTTCATGAATTTCAAATAAATTTTTGATGTACTAGATTTTAAAAATCAAGATTCTCAATGTTTGAAATTTCTTGCACGGGGAGTAAACATGCACTCAGTGAGACACATGTGTTTTTCCAATCCATTTAGGTGTACTATCATGTGTGCATGTAGCTCAAATTTGATTTTTGCACATTATACCCCTAGAAAATCAATCAATGTACTAAAACGTCTTAATGATCTCTAGGTTTTTTTCAAAATTAAAACATCCCTCCTTTGGTAACATATGTTCACAGTGGGAAAATTTAACACGCATCGTAGTTGCGATGGATGCGCGGTGTGTGTGTGTGTGTGCGCGCGCGCGCGTCTGGGTTGGAGGGATGGCAGTACACTACGAGTCGTGAGCCACTGTGTGGATTGGCCGTTTTGTGAGGCAGGTGCCACATCAAAGTCGTGAATTCGTTATTTAAAACATTACACAACCTTTTCATACATACATGTTTTGGCCACATGCAGTCGGTGGTTGTCCTACAAGACACTCACTCGCGTGTGACGCTTTCTCTGGGCCCGCGAGGTTGTCGTCCATCACTTCGACCAACAGTCGACAGAGAGGTTAATTTGACCAGCAAGGTAGAATCTTTTTTTTGTGTTATGGTGGGAGTATACAGTACGCGTCGAAGAGGTGGGAGGGGACTAGCATATATACTATGTACGCGTCCGTGAACACACCTCACTCAGTGTCGGGACTTTTCGGTTTCCGGGGCACGTGCCACATCAATGTTGTGCATTGGCTATTCAAACATCACACAACACCTCTTTGGACCACATGCATGCAGGCGGTGGTTATCCTAGGACACTCACGTGTGATGCTTCCATCTGTGGGCCCGTGAGGTCGTCGTCGATGCATGCATCACTTTGACCTACATCGGGAGAGGTTAATTAATTTCACCATCAAGGAGGATTCTTTTTGGTTTGTATTACGGTAGAAGACTATAGTATGCGTCAAAGAGGGGGAAGGGGACCAGCATATGTAGTACGCTTCATGAAACTCGCTATGTGTGGGGACTTAATGGTTTTCGAGGCATGTGCCACATCAAAGTTGTGCATTTTGGGTATTCAACATATGTTTGGCCCACATGCAAAGTGATGGTGGTTGTCCTCTTGCACCCACTCACGCGGTTATCAGCGATATCGATGCTTTCCATCTGTGGGTCCGCTTGGTCCATCACTACTTTGCTTGACAACAAGAGACACTACTGCAAGATGCAGCTAACGTGACACTACGATCAGAGACCCTTCGACAAAACTGTGTGCGATGCAATAATCGCAAACGGTGGTGTAAAAAACCGTCAAAAAAGGTGTGAAATGTTTGCGATGACGGATGCATCAAACACAGTTCAAATTTTAGTTGCACGTGCGATGCAGGGCATACGGTTTAGTTCAATTAACTGTTTGCGATGAGGAGGAATAAAAGAAACGGGCAGCCAGATGAAGGTGTGTGCGATATATAGCATACGGTTCACTCGGATGAACTGTTTGTGATTAGGCAACACAAAAGAAACGGTCAGCCAGATCAAGGTTTGTGCGATATACGGCATGCAGTTCACTCGGATGAACTGTTTGCGTTGAGACAAGAGAACAAAAATGGTTCAATATAACAAGATGTGTGTGATACGCGGCAAACATGTCTGTAATCAGAAATGTGTGCGAAGGCCAATAATAACACAAACGATTGCTGCTAATAAGACGTGTGTGTTGTGCGATGGGATTGCATACAGAACAACAACATATATATATACACACTTATAAGGACATGGTTGCATAACCAAATTAAACATCTACTTACATAGGTGGCTACTACAACCATGACATTTGCACACACCAAAGTAAACTATTACGTGCATAATTACATAGGTGGCTACTACACACATGACATTTCCACACACCAAAGTAAACTATATATTACATGCATGATTAACTAGGATAAACGATCATCTGATCATCATCTACTTCTTGTGACGCTTGCCCTGGTTGTGGCTCGATCCGACTTCCTCGATCTCTGTAACAAGGCACTTCCTCATGTCAACGATCCGCATGTGCATCTCGTAGCATGTGTACATGCTCTTGGCCGTGAACCTGAGGTGAGGTTCATCCAGTTGCCGCATCCAGGCCCCGTGCCAGGATACGGGGCATGTTCTGTTGGCATCCTGCTTCATCTCTTCGTAGTATGGGTCGATGATGGCCGAGGCGAGTTCAACCAGGGAGTCCTTCGTGCTGCCCCAGACCCTGTAGTGCTCACGGATTACGACAAAGTTCTTGCAGGCCAAGCCCGTAACCCTGAGCGCTTTTACATCGTCGATGGTTTCCACCGTGGCGAACTTGTAGTCGGTGCTGTTGACAAACCTGGTGAAATGGTCGCAGGGCTCTATGGCCATGCAGTAGTGGTAGATGAGGACATGATGGCGCACGCACAACTGGGCGACGGCAACCTTCTGATCTATGTTGGGACAGCTGGTGGTGTACTGGAGGTCCATGCCGACCACCTTGTACTTGTCTCGAGCAAGCAACAGCTCAACGGTGTTCATGTAGTCGTCCACCATGGCCGGGTCGATGCTGTACACCACCGAGAGATCCGTCTCCTCGCATGGGTCTCCACTTTATGCTCGCCGAACTCCATTGGAGTGCCGCTAGACATCCCCTCTCTATATGTCATCGTGGGTGTGCATGTTGTGTTGTGGGGCGCGATCGAAAGTTTGAAGAGACTAAGGTTATAATGGCCGCGGGAATTAAAGGGGAAGCCGGACGGCCTGGAATATCGGCAGGCCCTATTGGGAGTTCTAATTTGCAGCGCGTAACTCCATCGTGTCGCACGTAACTCCATCGCGTGGCAATGCGCGCGGTGCAACCTCATGCATATGGGGCCCCCGACGTGATCGTGCGCACACCCAACCGCTGGCAGAGCGCGCGCGGAGGGACGCAAGAAGAGCGCTCCGCGGTCGCCTCAACGGTGGGCAACCAGATATATGCATATAGGAGTTGAACACGCAAGGAAAAGCTGTCCACAAGCTGAGCGCACCGACAGATGCGAGCAGAGCGCGCCGACGGACACGAGCAGAGCATGCCATGGCGCCTAACAACGAGCACAGCACGCTGCGGCGCCTAACGGCGAGCAGAGCTTGCCGAGGGACGCGAGCAGAGGCCGGCACAGTGATACGTGGCAAACAAGACGAACTGTGCTAGCGATGTCGGAGACATTAAGCATGAATCAGATTAGAGTTGCATGTGCAATACGTGGCATATGATTGATCCATCCGAGTTGTTTGTGATGGAATAAGTCGTGTGTGTTGCGGGCAAACGCTTGCTAGTATATAACCTTAAATTTAACCAAAAAAGTGTTAATGCATGTTACAAAAATTGCATAACTAGAAACTATGTTCAAATACGAATCCAACGATATAATCTTTCGCGACATGCATTCGTATTTTATTAGTTAAATCCTACTTATAAACCAGGATGGGGGTATAGTAGGTAATTAAATCGCAAATGTTTTTTTTGTACTAACCGTATGTGTACGTGTCCTTTCGTCCTCCTCTCGCATGTCTTGTCACCCCGCTGCCGCAGACGGCTTACAGCGCAAGCTTGCACAGCGCACAGGGGCGTTGTTTTGGCCAAACGATGGCGCCAATGAATCGTCGATGAGCCCGTTCCCACGCAACCTCGCAGGTTCCCGCGCAAGCTTCCTGCCCGACTCGGTGAAATCCCCCAAAATCCCAATGCTTACCGGCCTTCTATATAAACCCTCACGGCCGGCGAGTCCTCCGTCGCATTTTCCCCTCCCTCCCTGTAGCTTATCTCGTATGCTTCTCCCACAATAGCCAATGGCACCAGTCCGTCGTCGTCGCTCAGCCACTCCGCCGTCATCAGAGAATGGCTCCAGCTGGGAAGCTACACCGCGGCGGCGGCACAGTCCCCAGCGTAGTGTAGTGCGCGTGGCATCCCAGTTGGGTGTGCGCGGAACACCCACCACACGCTCCGCCGCCGGTACCCGTCGGCAGCTGTTGCCGGTCGCCGTTGCCACCACAGCACCATCGAAAGCCAGGGCCATCGCCCACTCCACAGCCATGGCCCGAAGGCGGGAGGTGGCCGTCGTGGCCGCCACCCCACTGTCGGCTGATATGTCTCCAATGTATCTATAATTTTTGATTGTTCTATGCTATTATAATATCTGTTTTGGATGTTTATGGGCTTTTTTAAACACTTTTATATTATTTTTGGGACAGACCTATTAACCCAGAGCCCAGTGCCAGTTTCTGTTTTTCCCTTGTTTCAGTGTTTCGCAGAAAAGGAATATCAAACGGAGTCCAAACGGAATGAAACCTTCGGGAGAGTTATTTTTGGAACGGAAGCAATCCAGAAGACTTGGAGTATACGTAAGGGAAGCAACGAGGAAGGCACGAGGCAGGGGGCGCGCCCTCCACCCTCGTGAGCCCCTCGTGGCTCCCCTGATGTATTTCTTTCGCCTATATATATCCATATACCCTAAAACCATCGAGAAACAGAATAGATCGGGAGTTCTGCCGCCGCAAGCCTCTGCAGCCACCAAAAACCAATCGGGACCCTGTTCCGGCACCCTGCCGGAGGGGGGATCCCTCACCGGTGGCCATCTTCATCATCCCGGCGCTCTCCATGACGAGGAGGGAGTAGTTCACCCTCGGGGCTGAGGGTATGTACCAGTAGCTATGTGTTTGATCTCTCTCTCTTGTGTTCTTGAGGTGGTACGATCTTGATGTATCGCGAGCTTTGCTATTATAGTTGGATCTTATGATGTTTCTCCCCCTCTACTCTCTTGTAATGGATTGAGTTTTCCCTTTGAAGTTATCTTATCGGATTGAGTCTTTAAGGATTTGAGAACACTTGATGTATGTCTTGCCGTGCTTATCTGTGGTGACAATGGGATATCACGTGATCCACTTGGTGTATGTTTTGGTGATCAACTTGTGGGTTCCGCCCATGAACCTATGCATAGGGGTTGGCACACGTTTTCGTCTTGACTCTCCGGTAGAAACTTTGGGGCACTCTTTGAAGTTCTTTGTGTTGGTTGAATAGATGAATCTGAGATTGTGTGATGCATATCGTATAATCATACCCACGGATACTTGAGGTGACATTGGAGTATCTAGGAGGAGGAGCGCCTCGTCGAGCACGCAAAGAGCCTTACTGCAGCCGTGGCCACAGCACACGCCGACGCAGAGGCGAGGAATCAGGAGATGTACGAGCGGTTCAGCCGCTTCGAGAGGGGTCGTCTGGAGCCGCAGTGCGTGTTTGAGCTGGCGAGCGTTGCTGAATGTGCAGCAGCGGCAGGTACCGTATTGCAGTTGTCCAGCTCGTCGGAAGGCTCCTCCTCCTCCTCTGCTTCTTACTGAGCGCGCTTGGCAGGGGAGAGGCTGCCGGAAGTAGCACAAAGCCCCTCCATAGTAGTAGTAGTAGTATTTAGGGGCTATTTTGTTCAGTTCATCTGACTATAGATGTGGTGGAACTGTACAACGTACATAAAATTAGCTAGTATATATAGTTGAACTAGCTATTTCAGTACGTGGTTGGCAACAATTGGGGAAAAGTGTGGTCGTTCAGCTATCGAGTTGAACTGTTTGTATAAATTAAGAACGACTGCTCAATCTATGAATGCAATCTATGCTTAATTACTGAATTTTAGTTGCAAAAATTAGATAGTGCTAGTGATTTTTAGCTGCATATTTTGACAAATCGCAGTGTTACAAGGATTGACAAATGGCAATGTTACTAGATCAACAAATGTCAATCTTTCCAGTTTGACAAATGGCAACATACCCAATATGATAGATGCAAATCTTACGAAATTGTTTGTACATGGTTGCACACGGGTCATCCAAAACAACCGTTTGCGTTGAAGGGATGCACAAATCCTACGCTGCGAATTTTCCCTCGACATAAGGGGGAAGACCGTTGCTCTCACTTTGCATACGAGTGTTCTATCTAAAACGTTTGCAATCAAGAGCTGCACAAATCCTGCTTGACACATTTTCTCTTCGCCTCTTGGGGAAGCTGTCGGTTTGCATATGGGTGTTCAAACTAAAACGTTTGCGATCAAGAGCTGCACAAATCCAGCTCGGCACATTTTCCCTTGCCTTCCTAGGGAAGTTGTCGGTTTGCATACGGGTGTTATAACTAAAACGTTTGCGATGAGTGTTTTATATTTAAAACCGTATTAAACTGCGGCTTGGGCGCCATTAATGGAGAGGATGCGAGCAAGAAGGGCGGCCATGGAAGTCAAAGGGCTCGCTTCCCGGTGAGCCTACGCAGTGTATAGCTCGCACACTTCCCGGTGAACCTCCACATTGGGGTACAGCTCGCACGCCTCCCGTTTAGTCAAGCACTCAAGCACCAGTCCGCACGGCACCTCCTAGCCATTAAAAGAGTGAGGCATGACGTTACGTGAATGGTTAACAGAACACACAATTTAAATTATACAAAACATTTGAGATGTTACAGTGGCAGCTATTTGTTTCAAAATGCCTTTGTTGGTTGTTATTCGAGTGCGCCTTCTCTCAAAATGGACACAAAAAATACCACAACATGTCGGGTGCCATTCCATGATAGGATGCCAAGTTTCTTGAATTTCAGACGAGTTTTGGATTTACTAGAACTTAAAAACAAAGTATCTCAACGTTTTGCCGGCAATCAACAGTGCCCTGGTGTTTGAAATTCATTCTCATTTCTTGCATGGGACCTAAGCATGCACCCAAGGACACAGATTTGATTTTTCAACTAATTCATATGCACTGGAGAATGTGCATGTAGTTCAAATTTGAATTATGCACATAAAATGCCAAGAAAACCCAGTTAACATATAAAAATGTCCAAACGAACCCCGAAAAATTCCAAAATTTAACACAACACTCCTGTTGTTCTATGTTGACACTAGAAAATTTTTGAAAGCAATAAGAGGCAACAGATATCGTTTCGCCCCAAAAGGTGGCATGTTCCCTACCGAAACCATCACGCTTATTGTGAGAAGCTTGTACCCAAACCTATCGCAACTAGGACAAATTTTTACAATAGCATGTTGATGCCGTTCCATGATAGCATGCCAAGTTTCATGAATTTCACACAAGTTTTGGATTTACAAGAACTTAAAAATCAGGTATCTCAATGTTTGCGGCCGAGTGACGGTGGCAGGGTGTTTGACATTCATTCCCATTTCGTCCATGGGACCTAAGCATGCAACCAAGGACACAGATTTGATTTTTGAACCAATTTATATGCACCGGAGCATGTGCATGTAGTTCAAATTTGAATTATGCACATAAAATGCCTAGAAAACCCAGTTAATGTATAAAAATGTCCAAATGAACCCCGAAAGATTCCAAAATTTAACACAACACTCTTGTTGTTCTATGTTGACACTAGAAAAAATTTGAAAGCAATAAGATGCAACGGATATTGTTTCGTCCCCAAAGGTGGCACGTTCCCTACCGAAACCATCACGCTTGTTGTCAGAAGCTCTGGTTTGTGAGAAGCTTATACCCAAACCTGCCCCAACTGGGACAATTTTTTACCATGGCATGTTGATGCCGCTCCATGATAGCATGCCAAGTTTCATGAATTTCAGACAAGTTTTGGATTTACTAGAATTTGAAAACCACGTATCTCAATGTTTGCAGCCTAGTGACGGTGGCAGGGTGTTTGACATTCATTCTCATTTCTTGCATGGGACCTAAGCATGCAACCAAGGACACAGATTTGATTTTTCAACCATCCACTGGAGCATGTTCATGTAGTTCAAATTTGAATTATGCACATAAACTGCCTAGAAAACCCAGTTAATGTATAAAAATGTCCAAACGAACCCTGAAAAATTCCAAAATTTAACACAACACTCCTGTTATTCTATGTTGACACTAGAAAAAATTTGAAAGCAATAAGAGGCAACGGATATCGTTTCGTCCCCAAAGGTGGCACATTCCCTACCGAAACAATCACGCTTGTTGTGAGAAGCTTGTACCCAAACCTGCCCCAACTGGGATAAATTTTGACCACGGCATGCTGACGCCGCTCCATGATAGCATGCCAAGTTTCCTGAATTTCAAACGAGTTTTGGATAGAATTTAAAAACCAGGTATCTCAATGTTTGCGGCCGAGTGACAGTGGGAGGGTGTTTGACATTCATTCCCATTTCTTGCATGGGACCTAAGCATGCAACCAAGGACACAGATTTGATTTTTCAACCAATTTATATGCACCGGAGCATGTGCATGTAGATCAAATTTGAATTATGCACATAAAATGCCTAGAAAACCCAGTTAATGTATTAAAATGTCCAAATGAACCTTGAAAGATTCCATAATTTAACACAACACTCATCTTGTTCTATGTTGACACTAGAAAAAAATTGAAAGCAATAAGAGGCAACGGATATCGTTTCGTCCCCAAAGGTGGCACGTTCCCTACCGAAACCATCACGCTTGTTGTGAGAAGCTCTGGTTTGTGAGAAGCTTATACCCAAACCTGCCCCAAATGGGACAAATTTTTTACCATGGCATGTTGATGCCGCTCCATGATAGCATGTCAAGTTTCATGAATTTCAGACGAGTTTTGTATTTACTAGAATTTAAAAACCAGGTATCTCAATGTTTGCGGCCCAGTGACGGTGGCAGGGTGTTTGACATTCATTCCCATTTCTTGCATGGGGCCTAAGCATGCAACCAAGGACACATATTTGTTTTTTCAACCAATTTATATGCACTCGAGCATGTGCATGTAGTTCAACTTTGTATTATGCACATAAAATGCCTAGAAAACCCAGTTAATGTATAAAAATGTCCAAACGAACCCCGAAAATTCCAAAATTTAACACAACACTCCTGTTGTTCTATGTTGACACTAGAAAATTTTTGAAAGCAATAAGAGGCAAGGGTTATCGTTTCGTACCCAAAGGTGGCACATTCCCTACCGAAACCATCATGCTTGTTGTGAGAAGCTCTGGTTTGTGAGAAGCTTATACCCAAACCTGCCCCAAATGGGACGAAAATTTTACCACGGCATGTTGATGCCGCTCCATGATAGCATGCCAAGTTTCATGAATTTCAGACGAGTTTTGCATTTAATAGAATTTAAAAACCAAGTATCTCAATGTTTGCGGCCCAGTGACAGTGGGAGGGTGTTTAACATTCAATCCCATTTCTTGCATGGGACCTAAGCATGCAACCAAGGACACATATTTGATTTTTCAACCTGTTTATACGCAGTGGAGCATGTTCGTGTAGTTCAAATTTGAATTATGCACCTGAAATGCCTACAAAACCAAGTTAATGTGTAAAAACGTCCAAACGAACCCTGAATAATTCCAATTCTTTTGACGACACACCTATAGTTGCACGTTCAGTTCAAATAAAAGTTCTAGCAATTCAAACACCATCCTTTGCAGCTGTGACCCCATTATGTAATTCAAATCAAGGCAAAAAATCAAGTAGATCGCACATAGTTTATTATCACCAACCGTGTGAGATGCAGCACAAAATATCTTGGAGCACCGTCGGAGTATAGTATGCATACGGCTTATGCGAAAGGGTGCGATGGCTACAGTCCATAGCCGGTGTGTCAAGCACACTAGCTTGCTCCCCAAATATCATTTCACTATTCAATCATCGCCGGTGAAAGATGGGGACGTGGACCCACGTCGTGAGGGCAACTTCGGCGGCCCACTCCAGCGGGAGCGCGGCCGCAGCCGCGAGGCACGTGCTAACAAGCTTCATGAGGACGACCACAATCTGCGCCCGGGCGGCCAAGGCAGCCCAAACGGCCGCTGTTGATTCTCAGGCGGCAGCAGCAACATCTGGGGGATAGCAACTGGCGAGAGCGGCACAATAGCTGTCCGTTCCGCAGCGGCGGCCTTAGCTCTGATGGAGGACGCCCACGACCATGTCGAGGCCACCCATGCCCAGCTCGTGGCGGTCACCGCACAAATCGAAGGAAGCTTCTCCGACAACGGTCGGCAACCCACGGCCGAAGAGTTGGCAATCGCCGAGAGCGTTCGAGCAGCCTCCGTTCCTGCGCGGCATACCTTGCCACGATGGATCCTGCCAAAGCCCAGATCGCGGCCGCCCATGCCCAGCTCGTGGTGGACTGTTCCAAAGAGATGGCGGATGCGGATGGCGAGATGCTTGTCGAGTATGGTGCGATGGATGCCATGGAGCCCCTTCCCCAGGAGACCGTCGGGCGCGAGCTGGACATGGAGGCGGTGGCGGAGATCGACGAGCACCAGCCATAGTAGTACTCTTTGTTTTGTTTAATTAAGAGCGTCGGTCTTTAATTTGTTAGAGTAATCTTTAGGTCAGCTAGCTTTGTTTAATTGCTGAACTTGCTCGATTAAGAAGTGTGGGTGTGCTGTAGTCTCCTTTGTGTACCCAAATTATGCAATGACGTGAATGACCACTATAAGCAGGGAAATTCGAACCAAAATTTTTGACGTTCAAACTCATCACACACGGGTTAAGCTATCTGAATCGTTTGTGATGTTCACATATCGTACACAGTTCTGAATAAGGGACCTATCTGATGACACTTTACGCGCCAACTTTTTCGCTGAAGCGATTCCAAATTTTCGGCTTCCGCGGAAATATCTACCTCCCTGCCCCCTCCCCCTTACCAAAAGCCACATTTCCCCTATTTCTGCCTTCCTTTCCAAGTTGAAACCTTCACTCCTTGCTTGCAGCGCCGCCTCCTCGCCGGCGACCCTCCTTCACGTTGCTCGACCTCGTCTATCCAGGCAGGTAATCCACACCCGACGCCCCATCCTCCTCCTCCTTCCACATCCCACATGCCCCGACCGCCGGCGCGACACCTTCCACCCAAATCACCGGCCCCTCCACCAAATAAGCGCTACCCTAAGCCATGGTGCCCGCAGTATAGCCAGGAGCTCAAGGAGCATTTGGCAGCGGATAAGCAAATCGCGGCCGCACGCGCGGATGAGGTCACGATGGCTGCCATTTGTGCCGACCCCCAGATCTTGGAGGACCACCTCGCCGTTGAGGCCACCATCGACGCCTCGTGCGCCGACGACGCGACACGGTTGGCTGCTTTAAATGACAGTTCGTGGCGTTTTCTCAAGCCCACCCTTTTAACTATTTGGTTAATTAGTTGTCGTGTTCAGTTAACTGTTTGGTTCAATTCTGCAAATGTGATGTTCAATTCTTCAGGGTGCAAATTTGTATTGTCTTCCATGTCAGAAATAAATTGATTTTTTTTTACAAAATACATGAGAAACAAATACAATTGCTATATTTCCAAGTTGTCAAGCATGCTTGGTTTGGTTAACTGGCTGATCTTCTAGTATGTTATACATTGTGCAATGTGGTGCTCAGTTAAGTTTGGTTCATTTGTCGTGGTGTTTAGTTAACTATTTGGTTCAATTCTGCAATGCAATGTTCAATTGTTGTGGGTGCATTCTGTTATTGTATACCACGTGAGGAATAAATTTAATTGGCTTGTACTAAATACATGAGCAACAAATACAATTTGTATATTTCCAAGTTGTTAAGCATGCTTAGTTTTGTTAACTGTCTGATCTTCTATTAGGAGTATGTTATATTGTGCAATGTGGTGCTCAGTTAATGTTTGGTTCATTTGTTGTGGTGTTTAGTTAACTGCTTGGTTCAATTCTGCAATGCGATGTCCAATTGTCATGGGTAGAATTTTGTATTGTTGTGCATGTGAGGAATAAATCGAATTTGGCTGCACTTAATACATGAGAAACATATACAAGTGCTATATTTCCTACTTCTTAATCATGCTTGGTTTGGATAAATGGGTTTTCCATATGGCTTGAATTAATCTGATGAATCTGCAATGTGCTTATTTTTCATCAACATATTTTACTGATAGCATGCGAACCCTCACTTAACCTGATGACTAACTACCTTATATGTGTTGCAGGGAAACAATGGGAAGCACTGAGGTTTACAATCGAGATTTGCACATGCATGGTCCTTTCTCTAATAGCACATTATTGTGCAATTGCAGGAACCATTCTAATATTTAGGTTTTTAACAATTTGGTCTTGCACATGTAGGTCCTGCTGTCAGAGCTTGTGACCCACTTTTCAACCCTTTTTGCATATGGGGAAATGAGTTGTCCATGAATATCAGTCAAGTCAAGAAACTCAGAAAGATTGTTAGGATAAAGAAATTAGCGACAAAAAACAACAAGATCTTGTCTGCACAATGAAGAAGACATTAGTTCACTATAGGATGGTACTAACTATTATACCTTGCCTTTCTTATTTCTTTGCCCCATTTCCAATATAGAGAAGATATTTATTCACATCCTTGTTTTCAAGCCTTTCCAAAGCAGTTCACTGATGATTACTTCTCAACCCACCTGTATGGTCAGGAGGCGAGGAAGGCATTCATACAACACCCACGGTTCAATATTGAAGTGTTCCTGAAGAGGACGAAGGATGGATGGTCAATCATCCACAGGCATTGGCCTAAAGTTGCAAAGACCTTCAACATCAATGAAGGCTCAATATTCGCCTTCTGCTTCAACAGTTTTCCAGATGAGATACATCTGTCTATGTACCGTCTATGATGCTAATTTCGAAAGGTTATAGATGTTGCATGTGAAACTTGGTGCTGGTGCAGTTGTGTAATGGGGTAGATGAGTGCTGAAGCTATATGATGTTGTACTCTAATGTATTTCAATCATGAAAATGAAATATATTGTGTGCTTAATATGAAAATGTGAATTAGATTAATAAATGGATTATTAATAATAGGATAATTAGCCTACTAATTGGGGTTTTCTATTGCAAACGGTTATTGAGAAAACACCATGGGCAATGACCTCAGGACAGTTTCTAGGAATAAACCGTGTTAGATTAATGAACAATCACACACGACATCCTCTTGAAAACTGTTTGCGTTAGGCCACCTGGCGCAAACGTTTACCACATAACTGTGTGTGATGGACAGCCTTTGCCACACAGTTTCTTCTACGCACCGTGTGTGATGCATTCAATAACGCAAATGATAAAATTGCTAATACCGTGTGCAATGGAAACGCTATCACAAAGGATTTAACGGAGAAAATTGTGTGTGATGTACCTGCGAACAGAAACGTTTTCCTTGGAACAACTGTGTGGGATGTATATACGAACGGAAACGTTTAGCGGGGACTGACCATGTGGGATTTTCTTACGACCGGAAATGATTTCGCCTGTATAATTGTATTTTTTTGCACTACTGTAAGTATAACGGTATTAGGTCGCTCGCCGGTCGCACACGACCTCATTTGCCAAGCGTGTGTGCCAGGAGGGCATATCCCCGACGATTTCTGGGTCGTGTGGGAAGGACCCCCATATCGCCCACACTCACTAGGCGACGGTTCCAAATGCCGTCACGGAAAGGGGTTAAAAACCGTTTGTATAGCACCTCGCTGTACTAGTGAGAGGTTAATTTGACATAGGAGGGGATTATTTTTTGGTTTGTATTACGGTATATAGGTCATGCTCTGGGATGACATGATATAGTTTGAGCACACATGCATGTGTATGCATGAATCCCTCTCGTTGAGTCAAAGTGGCCCGTACCACGACACGTCATGAACCAATCTCGCTCTATGTGGGGAGTGTACGATTTTAGACTCACGCGCCACATCAATGTTGTGAATGGTATTAAAACATGCATGCATGCATCACCTCCATACATACATATGCATATAGTGGTTATCTTCGAATGGTAGACTCCCTCGCGTGGTTATCGACGACAAGCCTATATATTCGTGGGCCCGCATGGACATCCATGATCACTTTGACCGACAACGACATAGGTTATGATGGTGGATTCTTCCTTTGGTTTGTGTTATCGTAGTAGGTCATGGTGAGGTTCAGACCTAAGTTTGAGCGCATACTATGCATGCATGCATGAATTCTCGTCATCGGCTCGAAGTGTGGTGTGACATACATATGCGTCATCAACTAACCCTTGCTCCGTGTGTGGATTTCTGGTTCCAAAGCACGATGTCACAGCAAAGTTGTTCCATTGTGTACTCAAACATCAGCACTCCATGCATATGTTTGGGCCACATGCACGCAGTGGTTGTCTTCGAGGACTAGCTACTTGCGTGATTATTGGCGAGCTAGCCCATCTCTGGGGTCACATGGACAGCCATCACTTTGACCAACAACAAGAGAGAGGTTGTACGACCAAGGTGGATTATTCTTGGTCCGTTCTACGATACATCTTGGTGAGATGCCGTCTCCCGCCTACTGAAAGTGTGTGCGTGCGTGTGTGTGTGTGTGTGTGTGATGGGGGGACTGCTACTTCGCACTTTGCTAGGTGGACCTCCGTGGGGGCGGGCATGCATTCATAGCTTAGGATTCCCACCTGCCGACACAAGGGAGTGGACAAGCAATACTGTGTGCTTTTGTGAGATAGGTGCCACATCGAAGTTGTGCATTTGGTATTTGAACATCAAACCACCCTTTTCATACATATATTTGGTCCACATGCATGTGTGTTCGTGTTCTGACCCTTTTCCCGCGTCATTTTCACCAAATTTATGAACATTAGACGAGTCGGATGATGCAACAAACACGGTTCACTCACACTAACCGTGTGCCACGTTGGTTCCCCTGTCACGCACATCAGCACAATACATTGGGCTCCACGAGGCTTTCCCTCTCAAAAATATCTACCCGCCTACAGGTTTTTTCCGTTTGATAACAAACGATTATTATGTTTCGACCGTGTGTGATGTTTTTTGTTCCCACTCCCGCCTGCATCCCTCGAAAATATCTGCCCGGCTCGAGGGTTTTCCTGTTTCATAACACACGGTAGTTATTTCCGGACCGTGTGCGGTGCACCATCATCCAAATTTTCAATAGCCCCGGCATTTTACTCCCGCGTAGTAAAATTTTCAGTAGCCGCGTCATTTCCTCAAACACCCCCCTCCACACACACACCCCAAAAACTCCTCGGGTGCACGCGCGCGCGTATACACACACACACACACACACCACAACTCCTCCCTCGCTTGACACCCTAGCAAGGTCACCGCCGCCGCCGCAAGGCCTCCATTGTCAACATCTGCTGGTTTGCCCGTGCAGCTTACCCACTGATCTCCATACCCAGGCCGCCTTGAGTTTCTTAGATGACGCCTGCCAAATGCCCCATTTCCCACAGATCCCCATCCCCATCCCCATCCCCCACTCCAGAGCATCGCAACCTAAGCTCGGCTACGCTTCCCGTGGAGCTTGAGGAGAGACTGGCCCAAAAGAGGTGTATCGCAGCCTCTTCGACAACGTCGCCGAGGTGGCCGCCGTGGAAGTTGACGACCATTACTGGCTGCAGGCACTCAATCAGCGGGCTAGACTATGCGGGTATGTCGCAGACGCCGGCTACGACATCGAGGTCGTCGAAAGGGACGGCCTGACACGGGCTATGTCACAGGTTAAGTGGCCCACCCCCAACCCCTTGGGTTCAACCGCCGTCGATCTCATCCATGGCCCCGCCACTGATCTCTTCTCGCTCGCTGTCAAGAATATGCCATCCTACATCGCCATCGAGCCCCTTTTCTCATTTCTGAAGGACACGTTCTGTGATGCTGGCTTGGGATCCACAGCTTCCAAGTCAGACCTCATCGACGGCGACCACGAGGAGGGCGCCCTCTCCGGCTCTTCCAAGGGGAAACAACTCATCTGCTCTTCCAAGGGGAAAGAGCCCATCTGCGACATCAGGGAGGGCACCCTACAGTCGTGCTCTTCCAAGGGGAAGGAGCCCATCTGTGACAACATGGAGCGCACGCAGGGTCCGTGCTCTTCCCACGGGAATGAGCCCATCTGTACAAGTGTGGAAACCTATGATTTTTTTGTTGTGCCTCTTCACAGGGGCGAACCCATGATTTGTTTTGTCGAGTCCCTTTTGTACTGTAGTGAGAATATGTTCATTTTTAATTGCTATATTTGGTTTTTTGTAGTATGCCTTGTTTATTTCAATTGTTCACAATGTGATGCTCTATATGTGCAACTATTTACTGTGCAGTACAATTTCATCAATACCAGTTTTAAACATACCGATAGGAATGCATATATTTGCTTGATGTTAAGCCTATTATAGCTAGCATATGCCTCTTTTAAAGTTTTTTGGTTGTTCGGTTGTTTGTAGTTAGCATATGTCCAGTTTCAAATGCTATCTTTGGTTGTTCGTAGTATGGCTTGTTTATTCCAGTTATTCACAACGTGATGTTCTATATGTGCAAGTATGAACTGTGTTGTTCAATTTCATCAATACCACTATGAATGACTACATTTGGTTGCTGCATGTTGTAGTTAACACACCTTTCCATTTTTATTTAACAATAACCAATATAATTAGAGCGGCACAATACCAGCTTGAATGACTATGTTTGCTTGTTGCTAAATGTTAGGCCTGTTGCAGTTAACACACATTTCCACGTGTTTTGCTTTACTAGCGTGCTTAAACCTGCACACTGAAGCTATCTTTTGGAGATTATTTTGTCTGCCATGGATATATTTGGTTGATGTTTAGCCTATTGTGCTTAACATGCCTCTCGATGTACTTACACAGGACAATTTTGGGAACGACTATTGTTTTCCATCGAGGTTAGTTTCATCACATGGCTTATATATACTCACTGTTCAGGATATCGATAGCTGGTACCACCATATAGGCTGGGGGATGATAAGAGACTAATCGGTGAATCGGACTTTTAACTGAATATATCTATAACCCATTTATTGTTAGGTTAACTAGGGCCATATGTAATATATCTGAGGGTACATATCAACATGCACCATACTGAATGTCTAAATATGTAATCCTAGGCTACAAAGCAACAAGGAAGAGTGTTACCTTAATTTTCTGATGATGTCTAGATATACGTAGAAAAGCACCAACAACAACAACCCTATTTGGATACTCTAACTTAGCTAGAGGTTAGACTTAGTTTCTAGCTCATGACTAACCCTGAACTAACTCTAGCCGAAGAGGTGTTTGGATGATAGGGTTAGATTGACAATAAATACACTAGGAGAACTAGCTCCAATTAGCACCTCTTGGGTGGGGCAGTTTTTTGGGGTGGGTTAGATGCAACTAGCTCAAACTAGCCCTCATGTTCAGATATACTTTAGGGCTATTTGATCCCAAACTAGCTCAAACTAACTCTAACTCATGGATCCAAACAGGGCCACAGCAGTAGTTAATCAGACGATAATTTGTAAAAATGCAATAAACTCCCTCTGACCCATAATATAAGATGTTAATTTATCCAATATGTAAGTATATTGGATGTTATAAGATATTATATAATGGGACGGAAGGAGTGTTGTACTACATCGTTGTGCAATTGTTGTTTAGCTTCTAATATTAACTTGGTGCTTTTAGGTACATATGTCATTGGTAAAGATCCGCGCTTCGACCCTTTCTGCATATGGGGCAATGAGATATTGATGAACCAGCGTCAAGTGAGGAAGCTGATAAAGGTTGTTTTTAAAATGGGTCAAAAGATGGCAATTAAACAATTTGTTTACACTTTATCCAAGACAACATCGAACTGCAGGATGGTAAGTAAGAACTCTGCAGCCTTCTTTTTACTGCCCATAATGAGTTGTGTTAGATGACAATGTCTGAATCTTTTTCCTTTGCAGTGGTTCCCAAAGCAGTTTACTCAAGGTTACCTCTCAAACTACATGATTGGTGGGCATGCAAAGGTTAAAGTATTTCTACTAGAGCACGATGATTATCTAGATGTGTTCATGAAGACAGTGAAGGATGGGCGGTCAGCCATCACAAGGGGTTGGACTAGAGTCGTGCGTGCCTTCTGCATGGAGGAGGGCACAATATGGGCATTCCGCTTCACCTTGTTCAGCAACCAGAATGTATTTCGCCTCTTTCTTTACCGTCTTTAATAGTACAAGTATACAACTGTGCTTCTTCATTCTTTATTTGGTGCTTATGTAATTCTTGAACATATGCATTGGTTGTTTGAACCTGATGGATACGAATAAAGCTATAGCATACTTTCAAATTCAAAACCGGTAGAGTTTGGAATTGCAATAATTAAATTGCGGTGAAATTATGCTCTGCAGGTCGTTACGGCGCACACGGTCGGTAAAACACAAATGTTTGTGATATACACCATAATCTGACATGGTTCACAGAGAGGAAACATGTGCAAGCATGCACACAGTTGTTGTTTGCAAAGAGTATGCGATCTCAGACAATATCACAAAAGGTGTGGGCAAATTAAACGTTTGTGATAGTTGCCTTATCGTACACGATTTGCAACCATGAACTGTTTCTAATGTGGTACGCATCGTAAACGTTACACCACAGAATAGCGTGTGCGATAGTTATCATGTACGGCTATATTACGACGGTTCGATGTTTCGTAATCCTATCCGACACTCATATGATGATTAGCTAATCTTCTTAATTAGTTATCGCATACGGTTCGTGAAAAGTGAATGCGTGTGATTGTCTGCTTATCATACATTGCAGGATCGAAAGTATGTCTAGAGGGGGGTGATTAGACTACTTGACCAAATAAAATCTAGCCTTTTCCCAATTTTAAGTCTTGGCAGATTTTAGCAACTTAGCACAAGTCAAGCAATCAACCTACACATGCAATTCTAAGAGTATAGAAATGGAATGTAAAACATTGCATATGAAGGTAAAGGGGAGGAGTTTGGAGGGAGCAAACGCGATATAGACACGGAGATTTCTGGCGTGGTTCCGATAGGTGGTGCTATCGTACATCCACGTTGATGGAGACTTCAACCCACAAAGGGTAATGGTTGCGCGAGTCCACGGAGGGCTCCACCCATGAAGGGTCCACAAAGAAGCAACTTTGTCTATCCCACCATGGCCATCGCCCATGAAGGACTTGCCACAGTAGGGTAGATCTTCACGAAGTAGGCGATCTCCTTGCCCGTACAAACTCCTTGGTTCAACTCCACAATCTTGATAGAGGCGCTCCCAAGTGACACCTAACCAATCTAGGAGACACCACTCTCCAAAAGGTAATAGATGGTGTGTTGATGATGAACTCCTTGCTCTTGTGCTTCAAATGATAGTCTCCCCAACACTCAACTCTCTCTCTCACATATTTGGATTTTGTGGAAAGATGATTTGAGTGGAAAGCAACTTGAGGAAGGCTAGAGATCAAGATTCTTGTGGTTGGATTGGAATATCTTGGTCTCAACACATGAGTAGGTGGTTCTCTCTCAGAAAATGAATGCTGGAAGTGTAGGCACGTTCTGATGGCTCTCTCCATGAATGAAGAGTGGGTGGAGGGGTATATAAAGCCTCCACACAAAATCTAACCGCTACACACAATTCACCAAACTCAGTGGGACCGAATCATGAAACTCGGTCAGACCGATTTAGTTCAAAATGTGAACGTTAGGCTTTTCGGTGGGACGGACATGTCAACTCAGTGGGACCGACTTCATTAGGGTTAGGGCATAACATAATCTCGGTGAGACCGATCACATAAACTCGGTGAGACCGATTTCTGTAATAGGCAAACAGAGAGTTGGCCATGCAAACTCGGTGGGACCGATCGCTCATTTCGGTGTGACCAAAACGTTACGAAAAGGAAACGGAGAGTTTGCATTGCGAACTCGGTGGGACCGATCGCTCATCTCGGTTAGACCAAAACTTTACGAAAGGAAACAGAGAGTTTGCAATCGCATCTCGGTGAGACCGAGATCCCTATCGGTGAGACCGAACTAATTAGGGTTTCTGGCTACGGCTATGTCAAATGAACTCGGTGGTGCCGGATAGATCAAATCGGTGGGGCCGAGTTTGACTTTTGGTTTGGGACATATGTGGATATGACAAAGTGGTTCAGGGCTTTTGGAGCATATCACTAAGCATTTTGAGCAAGCAAGCCATTAAGCAACACCTCATCCCCTTTTAATAGCATTTGCTTTTCCTATGGACTCAATGTGATCTTGGATCACTGAAATGAAAATGTAGAGTCTTGAGCTTGAGCCAACATGTGTCCATAGCATTTTGAGGGGTCCACATTCCTAGTCCATGCCATGCCAATCATTGAACTTTCTGAAATGATCATCTTGAAAGAGCATTAGTTCAATGAGCTATATGTTGTTAGGAATTACCAAAACCACCCAGGGATAGTTGCACTTTCAATCTCCCCCTTTTTGGTAATTGATGACAACATATAGATCAAAGCTTTGACAAATGATAATAAGATTGAAATACATCGTCGCTTTGAGAAGTATGTGATAAGCAAGAGCTCGCCCTAAATTTGTGCATTATTTAAAAATTTGCTTTTGAATGCAAATGCACAATCGATTAGAATCATGGGTTACTCTTCCATGTCACATACATCTTGGTGGAGCACTCAAAATGATAGAAAGTAAAATATGCACTCATCACCAAGACAAAGTGAATGATCATATATGAGAGATAAGTAGTAGCATCATTCAAGCACAAGCATTAAAGTGATATGATCAAACAAGTATCTCACACACACATAAAGTATCATCCAAGCAAGCACACAAAAAGTATTGACCAAGAAGCAAAAGAGATAGCAAAAAGAAGCAAAGCACTCTCTATCGAAGCCTATGATCTATACACTTTCTCCCCCTTTGGCAACAAGTTACCAAAAAGCTCGAAAATGCATAGTGCTATGCGTCTCTCTAGGCTTGATCTTTGGGAGGCGGCGTTGAGAGGACTCCAAGGACGAATGCATCTGTTGAAGTTGTTGGAGCTCGTGGAGTGGCAACTAGAGGTGCTACTGATGATGTGGCTACAGGTGCTGATGTAGTAGCTCTTGTGTCAGTCACTGGCACTGTAGCAGATCTTTGTGCCCTAGGCACTCTCTGAAATGCATCTGTAGTAGCCTGCCCTTTCCTCTCTTCAGCTTCTTCCTGAAGCTTCTCAACTGTTGTCTGCATCTCTGTCACCTTCAAGTCTAGATCATAGAATTTTGTTTCAATGATCCTCTCCAGGCTTTCTTGGTTCTGAGTCAGGGTGGCCAATCCCTTCTAAATCCTCAAGGTGGCTTGAATTAGATATCCAAGTTGATCTTGCTTTGACTTGAGAAACACTTGAGAAGCCTCTTCAGCACTTGGCATCTTTGTTGCTTTATCAGCTTTAGCTTTATCCCTCTTCTCTTGAGCCTCTACAGATGTAGGATCTTCCTCATTCATGACAACTGTGTTGTCCTCAAAATCAGGCCTCAAGGGAAGATGTCCCTTGTCCAATAAGTATGTGCCTGTGACCATCTTGGAGTTGATGAGCATCTGGATGTGTGGAGCATACCCACATGATCTCTTCTGATCTGCAGCTGTCCTCTTGATTGTCTCAACAATCAGACTCATCACTTTGAACTTTTGGGGCACATCAGACAACTGCAGCAAGTTTATGGAATGACCTCTGATCATCCTATGATCTCCTGATTTGGGCAACAAGGTATGCCTCAAGATAGTGTTGATGGTGGTCAAACCAGACAACAGATAGTATACAGAGCCCATCTTGTGAGTTTCCAAGGCTTTGTCAGGAATTTCCTTATACATGTTAGCCATGGAGTTGTGATCCTTCTTCTTCTTGGCATAGACACCTATGTGATCCTCATGCTCTTCAGGGGCATTAATTAGTTTGGCCCATTCAGTAACTGTTGATTGGTACCTAGTACCTTCAGACATCCAAACAATTCTGCCATCAGGATAGAAATGTGTTGTGGAGTAGAATTGCATAATAAGTTCATCATTCCACTTGGTGAGTTTCTGACCCACGAAAGCATCTACTCCACACAGCCTGAAGCTCTCATGCACTCCTAGAAAATGGTCTTCATTGTTGTCAATATATTTCCAATCTGCCCACTTCATATCACACACTATGGGCTTCTTATCAAGCAGAATAGTTTCATAGAAATCCTGATGCTCCTTGGTGTGAAACCTATAATCCACAGCAGTCCTTCTCCTCACAGCATATGGATCAGATTCTCTCCATAATCTGAGACCTGCATCCTTTCTGATCTTCATATTTTCCACCACTGGATGATTGTCATCATGGTCAGGGATCTTGGTCTTGAGCTTCCTAAGCACTTGGGCTTCAGCATCTTCTTCTTCAATTTCAGTCTCAAGCATTGGGGCCTTGTTCTTCTCAGCAACTGGTATATTCCTTGTGCTCCTCTTTGGTGCAGTCTTCAGAGCTGGAGCAGAAGCTTCGGGGCTTTCTTGGGCTTAGAAGGGGCAGCCCCAGACTTGATGGCATCCCCCATTATCTTTTGAGCTTTCGGTGCTGGTGTAGCATCCTCTTCCTTTCCTCTTCATCCTCATTAGAGGAGTGCTTCTCAAATTCTGCCATGGGATCCACTTTCTTGCACCATCTTCCTCTCTTCCTTTCCTTCTTCTTCTTGCCCTCACCAGCAGCCTCTCCACCAGTTGATTTGGAAGTTTCAAGAGTGGAGGCTCTAGCCTTAGACATGGGCACTCTTTTTGCAGGAGCCTTCTTATGCATACCAGGCTTTGTAGATGCAGCTGTGCCAAACTCTTTCTTGACAACCTTTTTCTTGGAGCTGACCTCCTCCTCAGTAGCTACATAGTCTTCATCTTCAGACTCAGAATTCCTCCTCCTCCTCTGCCTGGTATCAGCCTTAGGCAGATTGCTAGGAGTACTTCTGCTGCCTTCATCATAACTGCCAGAGGGACTAGTGCCCTCACTCAGATTCACTTGCTCTTCAGACTTATTCTGGGTATCACTCTGATCAGACATTCTGGCACTACAAACTGACAGTTGACCCTGTGAATAGTTATAGATGAGATAGAGTGGATGAGCATCACAAAGTGCAGAGATTTTGCAAAACAGATGAGTCAAAACTTAGTTTTAGTTTTCCACAGAAAGCATTTCGGAGCTACCGATTTGTTAAACTCAGTGACACCGAAGCAACTTTTGGAGTCTAAACTAGTGAAATCGGTCAGACCGAGACACAGTTCGGTGACTCCGAGATTGCTAGGGTTTCACTGAGAGTTGAACTCGGTCACACCGATTTGCAAGTTTCGGTCAGACCGAAACGTGCCAGTGCAATGGCCTAAGCCAAATCGGTGAGACCGATTTCCACAACTCGGTCGGTCCGAGATGAGTTCGGCGGAAACCTAACCCTAAATTTTTGAATCAAATCTAATCTAAAGGAAGTTTTTGCTGGATAGGATGATCTCATACGTGGTAAGAAACATGGCATTTGCTTTGTGCTAAGAACCGGAGATAAGGACAGCACAAAGATTCGAACTCATACCCTAGTTCGGTGATGAGCTTGCTGCGGCGGCAACGGCGGTGTAGAATTCCATTGACGGCGACGGAGACTAGCGGTGGGAGGTCGCTGACGACGAGAGGACGATCCGGAGACCTGAGACGGCAGAGCAGGACATGCGCGGGCGAAGAGGTTTTGGAGGAATTTCCAAATTTTGATCCGTCGGTATATATATCCTGACCCTGTCGGTGTGACCGAGTGGAACAACTCGGTGGCACCGAGATGCAGAATCGCAAGCGGTTACTGCAACTCGGTGTGAGCGAAAGGTTCTAATCGGTTGCACTGAGATTGAAAACCTAGATCAACTCAGTGAAATCGGTCAGACCGAAATGCACAGAGAGGTTTTGGAAGTTTAAGTCTATGACGAATCGGTGACTCCGAGTGCTCCTCACACAGAGGGTTCGAATCTGACTACTTTGTGATGTAGCATGAATAGAGTTTGAGACGAGAAAAACATAGATAGCTAGAGGAAGTTCTTAGGCATTCTTTTCCATCCATTTGGCAAAAGAAGAAGAGCCAAACAATCAAAGCAACAAATGGATGTCCTCGAATGAGTAAAAATATGCAATCAACATGCTCACACAATAAAATGGCAAATGAAATATGTGACAAAGCACGCAAAAACACTCTAGCATCTATCAAGCAATTGGCAATGACTAGGTCATCTATATATGAGTATATTTACTTAGGAGTCAAATGAGAACATTTGATCATAGGTCATACTCATCGTTTAAGCACAAGTGGGGTTACCACTTTTACATAAAGCATTGTTGTGTTCACACCATTAGAGTTGCTTTAGCTCAATATTTAGAGTAAAACTCCCCCTAGATGTGATATTCCCCCTAAGAGGGATGAACTAACCTTGGGTTTTGTCGATGATGACTTCATGTAGATGTTGAAGATGTGGATGCTCAATGTTGATGTAGATCATTCGGAGCAATCCATTGGAGTGTGTTGCACTTTCAATACCTACACGGGTTAGTCCCACAAGGAACAAATAAGGATATGCATAGACATAGAGTGAAGTTCACATAGGATGATGTCCATGAAAGCTTTAGGTTACCTTGTCCCTTGTCTTACCAACAAGAGGGTTTGTGACTTCTTGAACTAGTGCAAGATGTGGAAGTTGTTTGCACTTGTCCTTGCCAAAATGATATGAGTAAAGTATGTTGGCGGAGTCACCCTCAAGAACTCTCTAGTTATTCTTCTTAGGGATACACATCATCTTGATGGGAATCCTTGGAGTTGTAGCCGTACTTGATGAAGTAGAACTTGATGTAGTCTTGGGAACCCACTTGACCAAGGCCTTGTGAGCTTCTTCAAATGCATCAATCTCCTCTTGAAGCTTGTCCTTGCCTTTTTGCTTGTGGTCTTGTGGTGGAAGATCATCTTGGGCTTGTGTCCCCTTGAAAGAAGTAGGATCATACTTCTCTTGTTGAGGAACAAACTTCGTCTTGGGGTATTGATGTTCTTCCCACTCAACTCCATTGGCATTGAACTTTCGTTCAAAACCAACACCTTGATTCTTCCGGTGCCTTCCTTGCTTGCGTACAATTTCCTCAAATTGCTTACTTCCGGCAAGGCTCTTGTAAACACCTTTCTCTATAATTCCCTTCAATAAGCTATTTTCTTGCTCAAGTGTAACTTGGCTAAGAGAATCATTAGTGGAATCAAGAGAACTACTAGAAGCAACAATATTGGATTTAACATGATTATTGTTACTACTAGAAGAAGAATCTTTCTTACTCTTGTTGCTAGATTTTACTTGTGGCATGTAAGTAGACAAGAGTAAACGCTTGGCAATGTAAGAAGAACTTTTCTTACGAAGATCATCATTGATTGCTTTTAAGAACCCATGCTCTTCCTCAAGGTTGAGCTTTTCAAAGCGTAGCTTCTCATAAGTCTTTAAAAGCTCTCGATGATCTTCTAAGGTAGTTTCATGAGCTAACTTAAGAGTGTTTAGTTCTTTAGTTAGACGCTCAATCTCCTTCTTATCATCGTCATTCATTTTATCTTGATTAGCATGATTAATAGAAAGTTCATCATAGTTTTCATCACTAGAGTTGTCAACAAGTAAATCATCATCACCTAGCAAATCATCTGTATCACTACTGAAATCAACATACTCGGGGTGTGATACCTTTGGGCCTTTAGCCGTGAAGCATCTTCCAAGTCCTTCATTTGGTGAGTCTAATATGTCATAGGAGTTGGTTGACACAAGTGCTAGGCCAGCAACACCTTCATCTTGAGTATATTCGGAGTCAGAGTGATAACTTCTCTCGGAGTGATGGTCGGAGTCGGAGCCGGATGCCATTCACCAACGTGAGCTTGATGTCTTCGTTTTGCATAGCTCCTTGATGACTTGTCCTTCCTTTCCGAATCCTTACTTCTGCGAGAGGTTCTTCGTTCATAACGATCATCTCTACTCCTTCTCTCTCTTGGAGGTGATTCTTCTCTTCTACTTATCCTTTTAGGTGAGTCTTCTCTTCTTTTGTAGGGAGTCATACACTCATTGGAGTAGTGTCCGGGTCTTCCACAATTGTAGAAATTACGCTCACGACTAGAAGATCTTTTGTCATTGTAGGACCTTGACTTGGAACTCCTTTCCTTGCTTCTACTCTTGTAGAACTTGTTGAAGTTCTTCACCATTAGGCTCAATTCCTCATTGAAGGTTTGTTTCTTACTTGATGATGAAGGAGCATCACATGAGGCTTTGTAAGCACCACTTGACTTGTTGTGAAGCTCTTCTTTATCCTTGAGTGACATCTCATGAGCAACAATTCTTCCAATGACTTCCGTTGGCTTGAGATCTTTGTAATTGGGCATCATTTGGATCAATGTGCACACGGTATCATATTTTTCATCCAAGGCTCTTAGGATCTTCTTGATGATGAATCTATTGGTCATATCTTCACTTCCTAAGCCGGCAATCTCATTTGTGATGAGAACAAGCCTAGAGAACATTTCAGCGACACCTTCACCATCCTTCATTTTGAACTTGTCAAGCTGACTTTGAAGCACATCCAATTTCGATTCCTTGAGGAGTCGGTACCTTCGTGCATATCAATCAAAGTATCCCAAATTTCCTATGCATTCTCAAGACGGCTGATTTTGTTGAATTCTTCAGGGCACAATCCATTGAAGAGGATATCGCAGGCTTGAGCATTGTATTGCAGCATCTTCAACTCCTCCGCGGTAGCTTCACGGTTCGATTCTCTCCCATCAAAGAATTCACCTGGCAAGCCAATACACACAATAGCCCAAATGGTCGGGTTATGTCCAAGAATATGCATTTTCATCTTATGCTTCCAACTAGCAAAATTAGTACCAGCAAAGTAAGGACCTCTACGGTGGTAATTTCCCTCGCTAGACGCCATACTCTCCTAGGTTGTGAAACCAAGGCTATGATCACCAAAGCGATGGAAATCAAGGAAAAAGGAGACCAAAGCTCTGATACCAATTGTAGGATCGAAAGTGTGTCTAGAGGGGGTGATTAGACTACTTGAACAAATAAAAATCTAGCCTTTTCCCAATTTTAAGTCTTGGCAGATTTTAGCAACTTAGCACAACTCAAGCAATCAACCTACACATGCAATTCTAAGAGTATGGCAGCGGAATGTAAAACATTGCATATGAAGGTAAAGGGGAGGAGTTTGGAGGGAGCAAATGCAATGTAGACACAGAGATTTTTGGCGTGGTTCCGATAGGTGGTGCTATCGTACATCCACGTTGATGGAGACTTCAACCCACGAAGGGTAACGGCTGCCTGAGTCCACGGAGGGCTCCACCCACGAAGGGTCCACGAAGAAGCAACCTTGTCTATCCCACCATGGCCATCGCCCATGAACGACTTGCCTCATTAGCGTATATCTTCACGAAATAGGCGATCTCCTTGCCCGTACAAACTCCTTGGTTCAACTCCACAATCTTGATGGAGGCTCCCAAGTGACACCCAACCAATCTAGGAGACACCACTCTCCAAAAGGTAATAGATGGTGTGTTAATGGTGAACTCCTTGCTCTTGTGCTTCAAATGATAGTCTCCCCAACACTCAACTCTCTCACACAGATTTGGATTTGGTGGAAAGATGATTTGAGTGGAAAGCAACTTGGGGAAGGCTAGAGATCAAGATTCTTGTGATTGGATTGGAATATCTTGGTCTGATGAGTAGGTGGTTCTCTCTCAGAAAATGAATGCTAGAAGTGTAGGCACGTTCTGATGGCTCTCTCCACGAATGAAGAGTGGGTGGAGGGGTATATATAGCCTCCACACAAAATCTAACCGTTACACACAATTCACCAAACTCGGTGGGACCAAATCATGAAACTCGGTCAGACCGATTTAGTTCAAAATGTGAACGTTAGGCTTTTCGGTGGGACCGACATGTCAACTCCGTGGGACCGATTTCATTGGGGTTAGGGCATAACGTAATCTCGGTGAGACCGATCACATAAACTCGGTGAGACCGATTTCTGTAATAGGCAAACAGAGAGTTGGTCAAGCAAACTTGGTGGGACCGATCGCTCATTTCGGTGAAACCGAAACATTACGAAAAGGAAACAGAGAGTTTGCATTGTGAACTCGGTGGGACCGATCGCTCATCTCGGTTAGACCGAAATGTTACGAAGGGAAACAGAGAGTTTGCAATCCCATCTGGTGAGACCGAGATCCCTATCGGTGAGACCGAACTGATTAGGGTTTCTGGCTACGGCTATGTCAAATGAACTCGGTGGCACCGGATAGATCAAATCGGTGGGGCCGAGTTTGACTTTTGGTTTGGGACATATGTGGATATGATAAAGTTGTTGAGGACTTTTGGAGCATATCACTAAGCATTTTGAGCAAGCAAGCCATTAAGCAACACCTCATCCCCTTTTAATAGTATTGGCTTTTCCTATGGACTCAATGTGATCTTGGATCACTAAAATGAAAATGTAGAGTCTTGAGCTTGAGCCAACATGTGTACATAGCATTTTGAGGGATCCACATTCCTAGTCCATGCCATGCCAATCATTGAACTTTCTGAAATGATCATCTTGAAAGAGCATTAGTTCAGTGAGCTATATGTTGTTAGGAATTCCCAAAACCACCCAGGGATAGTTGCACTTTCATACATGTTCTATAATCGTGAACCATTTGTGATGGGTCGCGCATCGTAAATGTAGCACCACAGAATACCGACTGGGATGGAAATGCGAGCACAAATGAGTTGCAAGGATGGAGCATTTGGGATGTTCGAGATATCAGAAACAGTTTTATAGGGACAACTGTATGCATCAAGGCTCCTTATTCCCGACGGTTTCTGGGTCGTGTGGGAAGGACCCCCCTATCGCACACACTCACTTGGCGACGGTTCAAAATACCGTCGCGGAAAGGGGTTAAAAACTATTTGTATAGCACCTCGCTGTACCAATGTGTGGATGGACCGGTGCTTGGGTGTTGTTCTTACTTGAACAAGACTCCCACTTATGATTACCCCCTCTTGCAAGCAACCGCAACTATGAAAGAAGAATTAAGATAAATCTAACCATAGCATGAAACATATGGATCCAAATCAGCCCCTTACGGAATAATGCATAAACTAGGGTTTAAACTTTTGTCACACTAGCAACCCATCATCTACTTACTACTCCACAATGCCTTCCCTTAGTCCCAAGTATGGTGAAGTGTCATGTAGTCGACGTTCACATGACACCACTATGGGAAACAACAACATACATATCATCAAAATATTGAACGAATACCAAATTCACATGATTGCTTATGACAAGACTTCTCCCATGTCCTCAAGAACAAAAGTAACTACTCACAAACCATATTCATTTTCAAGATCAGAGGGGTATTGAATATTATTAAGGATTTGAACATATAATCTTCCACCAAATAAACCAACTAGCATCAACTACGAGATGTAATCAACACTACTGTCAACCCACAGGTACCAATATGAGGTTTAGACAAAGATTGAATACAAGAGATGAACTAGGGTTTGAGATGAGATGGTGCTGGTGAAGATGTTGATGAAGATTGGTCCTCCCATGATGAGAGGATCATTGGTGATGATGATGGCTTCAATGTCCCCCTCCCGGAGGGAAGTTTCCCTGGCAGAATCGCTTCGCCGGAGAGCAAAAGTGCTCCTGCCCATGTTCCGCCTTGAGATGGTGACGCTTCGTCCCGAAACCTTCCTTCTGATTTTTTCTAGGTCAAATAGCACCTTATAGCAGAAGATGGGCTTCGGAGGCCTACTAGGGGCCCCACAAGTCCAGGGGCGTGCCCCCCAGGCTTGTGGCTGCCTGGTGGGCCCTCTTCTGTTGATTCTTTCACCAATATTTTTTATATATTCCAAAATAATTCTCCGTCAATTTTAGGTCATTTGGAGGCGTGTAGAATAAGTGTCCCTGATATAGCCCTTTCCGGTCCAGAATTCCAGTTGCCGGCAATCTCCCTCTTCATGTAAAACTTGCAAAATAAGAGATAAAAGGCATAAGAATTGTATCATAAAATGGAATACTAGCGAAAACCCAATTCGGTGCCCAGGCTCATCTGCACCCGGTCAGAAAAAAATCAAAAAAAATACTAAAAATTTTCAAAAAAAAATGTGTGATGGACAATTGTATGCGTGAGGTGTGCTCCAAATTTCAACTTTTTTGGACATCCGAGCAGCTCTCAGCAAAAAAAAATCAGGCCAAAACATTGTGTGAACAGTAAACTTTTTTACACACCCTGAATTTGTCTTTTTTGCTGAGAGTTTCTCAGATGTCCAAATGAGTTGAAAATTGGAGCGCACCTCACGCATAAACTTATCTACCACACAAAAAATTGGAATTTTTTTGAATGTTTTTGGTATTTGTTTTGATTTTTTTCGTCAAGGGGGTGCAGATGAGCTCGGGAGCAGAAACGCTCGAATAATAGTCCATAATGCAATAAATATCAATAGGAAAATATGATGCAAAATGGACGTATCACGCATCACCGGAGTGCCTGGAAATAAATCCAGAAAAATGCGAGCAGTAGCGTCAAGTCTAGGACATTTGGGAAGTGTTGAGAGACACTTTGTGTTTGTCCCATACATACATATATCGTACTTGTACTAGGTGTAGTTGTCCCTCTTGTTCCCCAAGTATATACGCAGTAATTAGGATCATTGTTGTGGATGATACTACCCCTGTAAATGTTATTTATGGGCACCCCATGATATGAATACAATTGTGATGTGCCAAATACTTTCTCTACATGGTATCAGCCTTCTCTCGATCCTCTCCCCTAGTCGCGCCGCACCTCTAGCCACCGCCACCACTGCTACACCCCCTATAGTTGCTACCGTTTTTTGTTCCATCTCATTCATAGCTACTCTCCCCCGTAGCCACTGCCGCCGCCATCCTCTCTGGCGGCCACCACCACTTTTCGTTCCAGTTCATTCATAGATACTCTGCCCTGTAGCCGCTGCCGCCGTTGACCTCACTGGTCACCATTGCCACTAGCTCTAGCCGTTGCCGCGGTCATCCTCTCTGGCTGCCACCACGGCTAGCCCTAGCCACTGTCACTGCCATCCTCTCTAGCCGCCGCCGTCGCTAGCTCTAGCTGCCACCACCACCAAAACCCTATCCCTACCCAACAATGCAGCTTCCGCTCCCCACCATGAATTGCATGGAGTCCCCTGTCTCCTCCCTCTCCGGTACCCACAACAATATGTTCGTCGTCCCCCCTCCTCCTGTCGCTGCTCATGCCACTGGGATTTCGTGTGGGCCACTTCTTCATTGATGCCACCTCCGCCACGCTACCCAGCGCTCCCGGTGTCCTTGGTTCCCCTATCCGTTGCAGCCACATGTGGCCCCGGATCGGACCGCAACCGACAACACAAGCGGGGGCGCACGGGCTAGCAGTGCGCCAACGCCATCGGCCCTCCCAGTTCGGTGCAGCAACCAAAGCAGCAGCCCACCCCACCATGGAGTGGTGGGTACAACCCCTGGGCAGGGGGCATCCATGCACACTCTATGTGGGTGCCACGCGCGCTGGCCCTGGTCTCCATGGCCCCAGTTTGTCGGGCCATCAGACCTTTGCGGCATCGCAGTAGTCGCAATACAGCGCACCCATAGGACCCGACAGCTACACCTTAGTCTTGTTGGGTCACCCGACTCCATCCCTGTTGAATCCCGCGGTGCTGATGGCGCTCTAGACGGCCCCACCTTCGGGCTCGTACGGTGCTGATGGCGACTGGTACATGGACACCGGTGCGACTACTCACATGACGTACAACCCCGGTAACTTTCATCTTCCTAACCAACTGCCACCTCTTCACGAATCATCGTGGGTGGTGGTTCCTCTCTCCCTATCACACATGTCGGCTCCGTTCTGTTTCCTTCTAACTTCATACCCTTATCTCTTAATAATGTTGTCATTTCACCTCAACTTATCAAAATTTAGTCTTTGTTCGTTCTTTTACTCGTGGTGACCCCGTAATTGTGGAATTCGACGAACCTGGTTTCTCTATTAAGGAGCTCGCACTCGGATGGTGTTGCACTAATGTGACAGCCTCGGCGATCTATATCCCGTCCAGCCATCATCATCTTCCACCGCTGGACTGGTTGCACTCTCAGCCGGTGTTCATCTTTGGCACATGCACCTTGGTCATCCAAGCTCCTCCGCACTCGTAAAATAATGCCCATGTGATCAAAGTTTTGTTCTATTCTACTCCCTCCGTCCCACAATACAAGACATTTTTGCAAGCTACATAGCTTGCAAAAACATCTTATATTATGGGATGGAGGGAGTAGCATTCACACTTCATAATTATTTCTTTTATCATTTATCTACTCGAGGACGTGCAGGAATTAACCTTGGGGATGCTGATACGTCTCCAACGTATCTATAATTTATGAACTATTCATGATATATTTACAACATTTATGTATGGTTTTGGTGCATTTTTATATTATTTTTATGGGCTAACTTATTAATTTAGTGCCCAGTGTCAGTTGCTGTTTTTGCTTGTTTTTGGTTTCATGGAAAATCAATACCTATGGGGGTCAAAATTAAATGCGAATTTAACACATTTTTTATGGGCCAAATGGAGCACTAGAAGCTTCACAAGTCAATGAGAAGAGGCCCGAGGGGCCCACAAGGCCAGGTGGCGCGTCTTGGGGGGTGGCCACGCACCTGGGCTTCTGGGACCCCCTGCACCCTTTTGATGTGATTCCAATGCTAGAATTCGCTATAAATACCAAAACTCTCCGTTGTACCCTGAGAACAATGTTTTCACCGTCGCAAGTTCCTGTAATCCTGTTTCTCGATAATTGGAGGCCCTTCCAGCACTCTGCCGGAAGGGGAACCCATCCTCGGAGGCCTCTTCATCAACCTTGCGGACTCCATGGTGATGTGTGAATAGTACATCCTCGGGGCTGACGGTATGTACTGGTAGCTATGTGTTCAATCACTCTCTCTCTCTCTCTTTCTTTCTCTCTCTGATGTCTACGACACAACTTGTTCTTGTAGACTCGTGTTGGGCCTCCAAACGCAGAGTTTGTAGGACAGTAGCAAACTTCCCTCAAGTGGATGACCTAAGGTTTATCAATTCGTGGGAGGCATAGGATGAGGATGGTCTCTCTCAAACAACCCTGCAACCAAATACCAGAAATCTCCTGTGTCCCTAACACACCCAATACAATGGTAAATTGTATAGGTGCACTAGTTCGGCGAAGAGATGGTGATACAAGTGTAGTATGGATAGTAGATATAGGTTTCTGTAATCTGAAAATATAAAAACAGCAAGGTAGCAAGTAGTAAAAGTGAGCGAAAACGGTATTGCCATGCTTGGAAACAAGGCCTAGGGTTCATACTTTCACTAGTGCAAAATCTCTCAACAATGAAAACATAATTGGATCATATAACAATCCCTCAGCATGCAACAAAGAATCACTCCAAAGTTTCTACCGGAGAACATATGACGAAAATGTGCATCAACCCCTATGCATAGATTACCCCAATGTCACCTCGGGAATCCAAAACATACATCAAGTGAATCAATATAATACCCCATTGTCACCATGGGTATTCGTGTGCAAGACATACATCAAGTGTTCTCAAATCCAATTTTTAATCCAACATAAAGAAACCTCAGAGAGCAAGACTATATTCATCACAAGAAGGTAGAGAGGGAAGAACACCATAAGATCCAAATATATTAACAAAGCTTGCAGTATATCAAGATCGTGCCAAATCAAGAACACGAGAGAGAGAGAGAGAGAGAGAGATCAAACACATAACTACTGGTACATACCCTCAGCCCCGAGGGTGAACTACTCCCTCCTCATCATGGTGGCCGCCGGGATGATGAAGATGGCCTCCGGTGATGATTTCCCCCTCTGGAGGGTGCCGGAACGGGGTCCCGATTGGTTTTTATTGGCTACAGAGGCTTGCGGCGGCGGAACTTCTCATCTAGGGTTCTTTCTGGGGGTTTGGGTATTTATACGAATTTTTGGTGTCGGTCTCACGTCAAGGGGGTGCCCGAGGGGCCCACAAGCTCGGGAGGCGCGCCCCCTGGCTTGTGGCCTCCTCGGTCACCTCCTGGTCCAGCTCCGGTGCTTCGAGGGTCTCTTTTGGTCCATAAAAATCACCGTAAAATTTCAGCCCATTCCGAGAACTTTTACTTCCGCACAAAAAATGACACCACAGTAGTTCTGTTGAAAACATCGTTAGTCCGGGTTAGTTCTAATCAAATCATACCAAAACCATATAATTTTTTGTAAACATGGCATGAATACTTCATAAATTATAGATACGTTGGAGACTTATCACTCTCTCTCTCTCTATCTCTCGTGTTCTTGATGGATTCGATCTTGATGTATCATGAGCTTGATTAATAAAGTTGGATCTTATGATGTTCATCTCCCTCTATCCTTTTGTGGCGAATTGGGTCTTGCTCTTTGAGGTTTGTTTATGTTGGATTGAATACTTTGGATTTGAGATCACTTGATGCATGTCTAGTAATTTACTTGCGGATACCCGAGCTGACATTGGGATAATCTTAGCATAAAAGTTGAACGATATGTATCATACGGTGTTATTGTAGTAAAATATCTAGGGCTAGCCATGACACTTTGGGGGTGGTTCAATAGATTGATTGGAAACACAACTTTGAGGTGGTTTGCTACCTACGGGATTTCATCCTACTTTCTATGATAGAATGGAACTTTAGAGTGATTCTTTGCTGCACTTCGAGGGGTTATCATGATGTTGAATTATGTTAATGATGTTGAGAGTTGACACTAGTGAAAGTATGAATACTAGGCCTTGTTTCCAAGCATTGATACACCATTTTTACACACTATTTTTTACTTGCTACCTTGCTATTATTAATTGTTTGGATTATAAAAAGCTATTTCTACCATCCATATTACACTTGTATCACCATCTCTTCGCCCAACTAGTGCACCTAGACAACTGAAAAATTTATTGGGTGTGTTGGGGACACAAGAGATTACTTGTATTTGATTGCAGGGTTGTTTGAGAGAGAACCACCTTCATCCTACACCTCTCGCGGATTGATAAACCCTAGCCGCCACCATTTTCCATCTTATCTCCATAGCCACCACCATAGCCTTCACCGCAACATCTCCCCTCCAAGTTAGTTGTACTTGTAATCACACATCAAATCCAGAAACCATTGTCAGACATATTATCAATAAAGTATTCATCTTTATGTCTTATCCGATGATTTCCTCTTGTGATTCGATCGTCATGTGTGAGTAAATTGGAATGACTTTGAATAATTAATGTCATGTATGTGTCCAATTGCTACGGAGGTGTCTCTTGTCTCTTTCTTGTTCTACAACCCTACATGTTCCCAGGATCTCAGAGTTCGATCAAGGAGGCGGTAAGGAGCGAGGAGGACGCAAAATGCTATTCTGAACACTTGTGACAGAAAGGTTTAGTGTGGTAGCAGAAATCCAACAATTGGTGATTCATGATGTGTAGTGATTAAATACGCAATGCTTTTGTCTAAAAAAATCTTATTAATTGAGGTAACACCTTGAGACAGTAAGGGCATGTGGTTGGACTACTAACTCTTGATGCAGGTCGCGCACCGGTCAAGACGTAATTTGGACACATCCCCCACTTCATCACATTGCAAGCACATCTTAATGGGTATTATCCGGAGCACAAGTTAATATAATGATGATCCTGACCACAAATATATGGTTGTAAGAATCAAGACCTCATACCCATGCCTTTTTTTATTCTAGTGTTTACACCCCTAAGGCTGTTAAGGTCCGGTTTACAAAAACTAAAATTTAATTCTCTCCCAAGAAGTAAAGCCTCCATACATACCCTACTAATCCATGTCAAGACTACATACTAATGACCCCCCCCCCTCAATACAATATGCTTTGGGATTTGAATTTGAACAGTAAAATATGAACTTTCAAATTTATGAAACTATATCTTAAACATTTGAAGGTCTCGTAAATAATAATTTCTACAACACATGTGCAATTGGTAGCCAACGCATTTCATATTGTTCCCCACACCATAATACTCCATTTCACAATAAACATGTAAGTAAGTTTCAAAATCATTTCACCCCATAGTATTCCATTTCTACCTCCTCCCACACGATCACATATATACTCTCTACAACTAACATCAAAATACATCTACATCGTCACTTGCATCAATTCCCCAACCTGGTCGGCACAACCCCCTTTCGTCGAGGTCATCGATAAGGGTGCAACGAAGTAGATAGTGCCACACTGCTTCCACATGTCTCTATCATTACCACTTTGTATGCTATCATCCACTGGTCGCTGCCATCTACCTCATCAGTGTCCAACAAGGGATAAATTTAATTCTTTATTAGTAGAGAAGTTTAGAAGTTTTGAGTTTTATGTTTGATTCATTTCGGTCAAAGTTTGAGAATTTTCATTCAATGTTGGAAGTTGTTTCCATAAACCCAAATATGCCTCACATGAAGTTGCTAGAGCATAGTACACCTCGCATTGACCATAATTTAGTTTCTATTAGCAAAGTGAAATATTGTGATCTTAGAGCTAAAGATCCAATATTTTGGAAACTAGAGAAGGATGTAGTGAATGTGAGGGAGGAACGCGAGTTATTCAACCAAGGTGTATTTTGTGTGTGTGTTGGCTTGGTGTTTCGATATTGGCTAGCCCACCTATCAAAAGGTCTTTCAAACAAAACTCCACTACTCCCCGAGGTGTATCATACATGGAAGGCTTCTAATATAAGACGACAACAAAATGTACTCAAATAAAATATATAAACTATGGGATATGCATAGGTGGTATATATAATGCAATATGTCTATTTAGTATAGTCCTAGAAATCAATGTGTGTTTTTTAACTTGTAAGGAGACTCTTG
This sequence comes from Triticum aestivum, assembly GCF_018294505.1. Lineage (NCBI taxonomy): Eukaryota > Viridiplantae > Streptophyta > Magnoliopsida > Poales > Poaceae > Triticum > Triticum aestivum. Next base: position 160,272,908 of record NC_057799.1, on the reverse strand, counting down.
TGTCGTCACTTCTAAAACACAAAGACTGTAAATTGTAAAGTTTACCCAGATCCAATGGTCTGCATCGCTCCCTTGCCCCGTGCACGTAAATTCTTAATAAACTGGAACATCGAGCATCCATTGTACATTTGTCGAATTGTAGGGACCACTGCCTTTCTTAACCATTACCACCTCCCCGTACACACACGTGTTTCTTCTTATCCCCGGCAAATACTAAATACCTTCTAAATACATCATTATCTGCTTCCATTTCTACCTTGCCGTTAGCTAGATTGCAATTCGCCCCTCTAGCACAATTGCCAATTCACGGGTCATATTCCAAATCGTGGGCATCACCTCCCCTCCCCCATCATCGGCGATGACAACATGTATTTCCAAGCCCACCATCGTTGTGCTTTCCATGTTGTGGTCACTCCATCGATATTCCTCTCTACCCCTCCTCCGCGAGTCTTATCTCCATCGATGGTGCCTTCCATCTTCATGACCGTGAGGGTCGTTTCTATATGATTGAGGACTTCAAAGTTCTAGATCTAAGAATCGATGGTGTCGTCCATCTTCATGACCGCGAGGGTTATTTCCAGGTGATTGTCAGATTCAAAGTTCTAGATCTAAGCATCGATGGTGTCCTCCCTCTTCATGACCGTGAGAGTTATTTCCATGTGATTGTCAGATTCAATGTTCTAGATCTAACCATCGTAGTTTAGAGTTTAGGGATTTGTTCAAAATAGCTAAT